>NC_141541.1:51197500-51255000 GCF_021556685.1 Rattus norvegicus | reverse complement strand
ACTGGCAGGAAATGGGTCTCAGATCCTCTGGAGTTAGAACAATAGGCAGGCTGTGAGAGTGAGCTGTTCAACGAGGGTGTTGGGAACTGAATTCGGGTCCCCCAGAAGAGCAAGCAGCCAGTGTTTTGAACACCCGAGTCATCTTTCCATACCCTTGGAGGACAGCCTGCAGAAGTTGTTTTTCTCCCTCAGTTTATCTAGCAATAAGTATGTGTTTAAGCAAATTATGTAATAGAATATTATTTGGGGATTAAAATGAAGTTTACAAATAGAGGAGAAGTAGGCATAGTTCAAAAAGCGTACAAAAGCACATTTACGATACTCCCTGGAAAAGGGGTAAAAGTCTGAACAGACACTAGACACCCACAAAGTAAAACCGAATGAAAAGGCTGTAAGGTGAGCAGGAGACGTGCTCAGTCTGTAGGGCGATCGATTAGCACACACAGGTTCTGGACTCCAGTCATGGACAGTATAAACCCAGCACTGTGGTGAACGCCTGCAATCCCAGCACTCAGGAAGCAGAGGCAGGAGAATCAGGAGTCGGTGTCATCCACAGCTACATAGCAAGTTTGAGGGCAGTCTAGGCTGCATGGGACCCTGCCTCAAAAGAGGGGGGAGACTATAAGATACCTCCAAATATCAATTATTGGTGAATATAGGGCAAAAATCCTGTCATTTTAGGCTCCTTTGCACCTCGCCTCTTTTCTGTTTGGCACATATTTACCTTTTCAGTGTAATATTTATCAAGAAAGGAAAAGGCTGGGTGTGGTGGCACACAGTTGTAATCTCAGTATTTTGGAGATGGAGGGTAGGAGGATCAGGAGTTCAAAGTCATCTTCAGGAAAGAGACCAGCCGGGACTATACTTGACCACTGTTTTTGTTGTTGTTGTTGTTGTTGTTGTTGTTGTTGTTGTTGTTGTTGTTGTTGTTGGTGGTGGTGGTGGTGGTGGTGGGTTTTTTTTTGGGGGGGGGGAGAAGGGGAGGCCCTTGAATGCTGGATTTAAAGGCATGTTCCACCATGCCCAGCCACAGTAAGACATCAACAATGAAAGGAAACAGGATCAGCAAAACAAGAAATACAAGGCTGGGGGCTGGAGGGACAACCTTACAGATGAGACAGGACTTCGGCATCATAATACCCAGAGGGCAAGGCCAGGAGGAAGTTGGCTTCAGATGGTCCCTCTGGTTTCTCTGACCAGCTCCCTCTTGCTGATCAGTGGAGAGCAGGACACCTGGTGTCCCAAGGCTCTATATGATAGACCCAGCTGCTCTGGGTCTTCCTGTGTGACCAGTCAGCCTGCCCTCCAAGGTGACTCTTTCCTTGGCTGCTCATTCCTCTGGAGAAGGCTTTCTCCTCATGTTTCCGGAAAGTGGGATAACAGTGAGATTCTGGCTACAGCTGAAGTTTGTAGCATCCCTTTTCCCTGTCTGGATTACATGGGATTGATACATATGCTCTGTTATCTCTTTCCAGGAAATGATCGAAATGGCCTAGATTTCAACAGACAGGTAAGAACGTGGGTCGGAAGACATCTGTCCCGTAAGTTCTGGGGGTGTTAGACAAATATAAACATTTGTTGGTGATTCTTCTTGATCATCTAGCTTTTAGGATAAAAGAACCCTGACTCTGTCCTCCCAGCCACCTCCACACTCCCTTTAGAAGGGAGCTGGGGTCTCCCTTCTAGTGCGCTGTGCTCTCACATTTGTCTGCAGTTGGCATAATTACCTGCAGAGCTTCAGCTCCCCGGGTACTGACTGAGCCTCGATTGATTTATGATCTGACTATCTGATGATAGCGAGGAATTTATGGAGCCCCAAGGGACAGAGTGGCCGTTCTTCCATAAGAAACTCTTGATTAAAAGCAAGTTGGTAGAGGCCACAGTAAGGGAAAAGAACAATCATTTAGACAGGAGCACTTGGGGGCTGTGGAAGCAGCTCAGGGAACGGGGTGCTTGCCTAGTGGGGAGGAAGCCTTGATTTCATCCATAGCAACGTGGGACCAGGCATGGTATTGCAAGCCTGAAATCCCAGCACTTGGGACAAACTTGGGACAAAGGTCAAAAATTCAAGGTCATCATCCTTTGCTACATAGCAAGCTTAACTCTGTCTCAGAAAAGGAGTGTGTAACCAGGCTTGGGAAATGGAAGCACTAGCTTAGTGCTTTGGAAGTCACCCAAAGTGGAAGAAGTTAGACTTAGTTTGGACGGGCTTTGCACAGAGCCAGATAGAGTTGGAAGATGGCAGAGAAATCAAAGGGAATGGCTAGAGAGAAGGCTAAAATGACATGTGCCTCTAGGTGACAAGCTGACGGAGGGAGCCTGGGAGGTGGGAGGTAAGACAGGGTGTGATAGGGAGAAGGTTGGACTGCTAACAATGAGGCGAACCTGGGGAGGGAGTAGAGCTAAGGGTAGCCATAATACCAGGAAGCCTGGTGTGTGTGTGTGTGTGTGTGTGTGTGTGTGTGTGTGTGTGTGTGTGTGCGCGTGTGTGTGTGTGTGTTTGTGTAGGACCTTAGATGATCACCATACTCATATTCCCAGTCCAGGCTTGGCTAGAAATCTGGGAAAGAATGGGGTCAAGCATGCACTACACCAATTGCATGTATTCTTGGGTTCTCCTATCTGAAGAAGGAATCAAAAGTTACTACCAACATTTCCAAGACGACAAGCTGTTCATTCTAGAAGCATCCGTCACAGGTAAATAGATGATGATCTAGGGTCCTAAACCAAAACCTCTCAGGCAAGTGATCCAGTTTTAGTCATTAAGAAGCCTGAGAATTTTGACAACAAGTTAAAAACCAACTGCTCTCTGTCTGTCCTGGAGACCAGAGGCCATGGGCCCCATTAAAGAGAGAATCTGGGTTAGCTATGAGGAAGGACTCCCGTCTATGCAGTATAATAAATTCTGCAATAACTGGAGAGGAAGGCTACAGAATCAGCTTCTTGCACAACGTCGTTAGATGGGAGACCGATCCTTATCAGAGAGAAAATTCCAGCCAGGCAGACATGGGAGTCCCTCCCCATCTGGTACAGTCAGTGCTGTGGGAGGCAGGAGGATTACCACGAATCTGAGCCCAGCCTGGGGTGGGGTGCAGAGTAGACCCTTTTCAACTCCCTCCCCACAACCTTCAAAGAAAGAAAGGGTGGGGAATTCAACCAGGCAAATTAGATGGTAGAAAGACAGACATCCTAAGATTTTTATGACTCTGAAGGAATACTGGATAGGTTGAGGCCTCAGGACCCTGAGCCTTGGTCCGTTTCTCACTACCTTCGGGTTTTTAGTAGGTCCTCCGGGAGGTGAACTCATACCTCAGCTGGATGAAGTCGGGGTATAGAAGCTGCCTGGCAGCCATGTCTACTTCCTCTGTCCGCATGGAGGGAAGACAGCCTGCAGTCACTGCCCACCGGTGCTGCAGGCACCATCTCACCTATTCCTACCACGGCCCAGGAGATAATTATGTGTTGCTACCCAGACTCTACCGGTGAGGAAACTGCCTTCCAGGCAGCCCCGCCCCTTTTCAATCAAGGACCTGAGAGATTGAGCAACTTGACAAAGGTCATACAATTGGTCAACTGGCTTGGGCAGGATTTGAAAACATGCCTCTGACTCTAGAGCTTATTTTCCCCTGGTTCCTTTGTTGAACCCTCCTCTGCATCTCTCCATCTAAGCACACCGTCCTTGGGGAGAGGCCTGGGAGCAGAGACTATGACCTCATTATGACTAAAGGGGAGGCAGAGGGAGTGGGGAGAGAGCAAGAGGAAAGCGAGCGTGGTTGTGCTCAGACACAAACAAGGTGCTGTTGGACTCCCCAGAGCAAAAGAGCCTGGGGAGCCCCCATGCCCCTCTAACCCTTAGAGCCCCTATGCCAAACCCTAAGCTAGCTGGTACAACTAAGAGTTGCAGCCTAGGGCTGGATGGACTGCAGTCCTGAAGTTGAACGAACCCGAGCTGTTGCCTCGCCCACTATGCATGAAGCCAGTGATCTTTAGGAGCAGAGGTGCCTGCCTCTTTGTCCCGGTGCAGGTACAATGGGGTTGAAAGGTAACATGCAGAGGCTCAAATGGAGGCTCAATCCCTGGCCCCTAGTATTGCTTGCCCTTCGCTGGCTGCTGGCCTTTCACATGTCTCTTCCTTCTGGGTCTCAGTTTCTTCATAGGTGAAATGAAGAGGGTAGGATTGGCTCCGGGACTCTTATAGGCTGTGTGCTAAGGAACCGCCATTTTTCTCTGACTACCACCCATTCTGATTAAGGGGTTGGAGTCAGGCTTCCACTTTTTGTTCCTTGGCTTGTTGAGTCGATATGTAGCTAATGATAATCTTGAACCTTTGATCCTCCTGCCTCTGACTTCCAAGTGAGCTACCACAGCTGGCATTATTTCTTATGAAAGAGACGAGTCAAGAGTCAAGCTGTAGAATGCCAGGGAAAGTAGTTTCCAGAGAGCCTTTCTAGATTTTTTTTGATCTTGGGTTCTGCAGTGAAAAGACTCCCTTGTGATGTTGGAGCAAAGACAGAAAGACCCATCAAGTGATATCCGGGACCCTCTGCTGATTTCCTGGATATCGGCTGCTCTTATATGTGAGCCTGAGGGTGTCCCTTGTGAGAAGAGAAATTCCCTTGTGTCCCTTGTGTGCTGAGCTCTGTAACTACCTGAGAGTCTCTCTGTAAAGACAGTCCTGGAAGTGGTTGGCTAAGGAACAGTGGGACTCTGGCTGGAGGAAAGTACTGGGAGTGTCCCAAGCCTAGAAGACAGGGTGGATAAAGACTTCATGCCGAGAGAGGGCTCTCAAATTGGCAAGAACTGGACAGGATCTGGGAATGAGTTGGCAGAACGTGAAGCCAGAGCTGTGAGTTGAGCCAAATTAGGAAGGTCTCTGAGCGCCTGGCCGTGAGGCTCAGAGCTTCTCCTATAGGAAGCAGGAGGTCATGCGGCATTTCAAATGTAACTGGTACCCGTCAAGGGCAGAACACTGAGTGAGCTGGGGGTGAGGAAAGCAAGGTGGATGGGGAGCCACTGTAGGAAAAGCCAACTGGGATGGTGTTGTAATGAACACAGGGCGGTGAGCCAGGAATGGGAACGAAGACGCTGAGTTCAAGGCCGCTTTACCTGGGCATGTTCTTGTATCTCCGTGTGGCTTGGTCTCATCTGTAGGACGCCGAGAATATCTGTTAGGTGGGGTAGTTGTGAAGCTCAAAGGTGAGCATGAGTGTGTGGTTCTTACACCAGCACCTGCACACATAGACCATTGCACTTTCTGCGACAAGTGGCTATGAGGAGACCCAGGTTGGGGAGAGCTTCTCTTGAGATATGATTAGGGCAACAGGTTGGTTGTGGACCATGAAAAAAGAGGGGGATGAGTAAATGTGCCCCTGAGGTTTCTGGCTTGGGGTTCTGAGCTTTGGTGAGGCTCCCATTCAAAGAACAAGAGGACAGGGCCAGTTCATCCAATGGCAGGTGAAGGAGGGAAGATAGGGTTTAGGGAGGTAGAGAGGTGTAAGTGTTCCCCATGTGGAGATTGGTCAGGACCAAGGCGACCCTGATTCAGGCTACATAAAGTGATGGGTGGGGAGGAGCTCACCCAAGGACAGACAGGGTGCAGATCGAAGTGAGGAAGGAGAACTCGAGACTGGCTCAAGACTACATGAGTCTCAGAAGGGGTTGCAAAGGGACTGGAGGGGAGCCACAGCATGGCAGGAGATGTGTGATGACAGGACGAACAAGAAGAGCCATCGATGTGCCCCAAGTCCCCAGAAGAGGAGACTAAGCAGCGATGGCAGCCAGTATATTCCCCGGTGAGAGCAAATACCAAAGTGACCATTGGTGAGGGTTGGACAGGAGTTACAGAAACAATAGGATTGTACAGCAGGATCCCATTTTGAGGAAGAGCATTGTGAGGGGCTGAAAGCATTGGCTTAAAAAAGGAGGGTGTGAGGAGGTGGAAGGTGGGGGAGCATGTTGCGGGCACTCAGGGGAAGGACTCCAGTAGAGAGCTTTGATGATGAGTAAGTCTCTTCTGAGGGAGATGAAGGGTGCCTTGAATGTTTTGGGGGCATTTTCTGTGCTGTTTTGTTTGAGGCATGATCTCATGTAGCCCAGGCTAGCCTCATCCTCATTATGTAGCCAAGGTTGGCCTTTACTTTAAAGCAAATTGGAAAGAACCTTCATTCTGTCCTCCAAGCTGAGAACCGCTGACCTGGGGGTTCCTGCCAGTCCCGGCTAGGCAGTATTTGGGGCCCACTGACACTATCTATGGCTTTCCTGTGTCCTTCTGGTGACTTCCATGCCATCTTGTACAGAGCAATCGCCCTGCTGTGCCCCTACATAGCACTGAGTCTGCTTCTGGCTGCTAAGATACACACAGCTTGTAGTATTTAATTAATTGACTCCGCAGGGCACCCTCTCTTTAAGGAAAGGTCTCTGAGGATTCAGCACGAGGGAGGTACAGAGTGGCAACACCAGGCTCTCCAGCTGGCATGGAGGGCCTGTGGGTGGCAGAATAAGCTCCCCGCATTCACAGGGCACCCAGGAACAGCTCAGCTTAAGGAGCAAAGGAAGGAACTGAGTTTGGCTTTGTTCTACGAACCTGCGCTTGGCTGGGTCCCTGCCCACAGGCACTCCCAGTCCCAGGAGGGGAAACCGAGGATGTCTTAAGGGGCAGAGCCTGTGTACGGTAGTATCCACGGGCTGAATCCCTAGGTTTAAGAGTCTCACAAGAAGACACAGCTCCCAGGGAGAGCCCAATCTGCTGGAAGGAAGCACAAACCCTCCTGTTTGAAAGGCCAAAGAGGCTGAGAATGAAGGGTGGCAGGTTCTCTGAGGAGATAAGGAATTCCAGGACTGTCCTTCTGGGCGGAAGACGGATTATCCAAGATGGAGGTTCTGGATGAAAGAAAGAAGTAGCCAGGGCTGGAGTCCAGCTACTCAAGAGACCAAGGTAGGAGGATGGTGCGTGTAAGGCCTCCCTGGGCTACAGAGAGTCCAGCACCAGCCTGGAGAGAGAGGAGAAAAAAGGAGAAAGGGAGCTGTACCTGGGTGGTAGAGTGATTAACTACTATGCACTAGGCTCCGAGTTCAGTGCTGGGAATTAAAGGGAGGATGGGAGGAGAGCCACCAAACCACAATTTGACACCTCTGTGATGCAAAGTTGGATTCAGGGAACCAGTACAACATCCCTCCCCACTCCAAGACAGGAAAGCAATTGGAAAGAAGGACCTGGCAGGGCTATATTAGAAACAGGGCTTTGATGAATGGCCATGACGAGTTTCCCTAAGACCCTAGAATTGCACATGCACACTAGACACAAAGGCTTTGATAGAGGAAGAACTACGATGCCAAGCGTCAGACCCTCTCACACTTCTTTCCGAATCACTTCCTTGCCAGACAGAGCATGACAGGATTCTGAAAAGCTCCCTTAAAATCTTAAAATGCATAGGTGGTGGTGGTGGTGGTGATGGTGGTGGTGCACACCTTTAATCTCAGCACTAGGGGTTGGGGGTGGGGCAACAGGTGGATCTGAGTTCAAGGTCAACCTGGTCTAAAGAGGGAGTTCCAGAACAGCCAGGGCTAACAAAGAAACCATGTCTGGAATGAATGGATGGACGGATGAACAAACAAACAAATAAAAATAATTTTTTAAAAAGGAAAAATTAAAAATATTAAAATGAAATTGATATGAATTTTAAAAATTTCCAGACATGGCTCACCTCTGTGATCCCAACACTAGGGAGGCAGAGCCAGATGGGTCTCTGAGTTCAAGGTCAGCCTGGTCTACATGGTAAGTTCCAGAACAGCCAGGGCAGCATATGAGACCTTGTATTAAAAAAAAATAATAAAACAAAACTTTTTAATTTTACTAAAAAGGAGAAAGCTAAGAAATTTACAATTAAAACCATTTGCTGGGCTGGAGAGATGGCTCAGCGGTTAAGAGCACTGACTGCTCGCCCAGAGGTCCTGAGTTCAAATCCCAGCAACCCATGGTGGCTCACAACCATCTGTAATGGGAACTGATGCCCTCTTCTGATGTGTCTGAAGACAGCTACAGTGTACTCATAGAAATAAAACAAATAAATAAATCTTTAAAAACACAACAAAACAATTTGCCGTCAGCAGGCACCTCCTTGGGCACACTCCTCAGGGGATTAAGGAGTTGGTAGTGTGCTTATGCCCCTCTAACCCCGATGGGCATAAATGCAGACAGAGTTTGGTTCCATCCATTAGCAGTTCAAAAGCCATGGTTTTCAAAAAGTGTTGAGACCCGGTAAAGCTCACGCAAAACCAAAAACGTCCTCATCAGCACGGAGCTGGGATCATATGCTCACACGTAATCTGTCTCAGGAGGCTGGATTGGGTGTCATCTAGTTTGAGGCAAGCCTGGATGTGAGCTCAAAGTCAGCTTAGGCTACAAAATAAGATGCTGTCTCAAAATTTTAATGAAAAAAAAAATTGAGGCTGAGAATGTAGTTCAGTGTTGAAGCATTTGTTTGGCTAGTGTGAAGCCAAACCAACCAACAAAAAGGAAAATAAAATAGAAACACAGAGGGCAGCATACCTGGGGAAGGTGTATGCTGAGTGCAAAAGGAACAGAAAGATGGCGCCAGTCAGAGCAGTGTACTGAACAAGTACAAGGACCTGAGTTCGGATCCCCAGCACCCAGGACAAAAATTTTGGGCGTTGTTGCTCTCATATGTAACCTGACACAGAGGCAGTCTTTTGGCTTAGTAGCCAAGCCAGCTGTTGAACACTGGGTTCAGTGAGAGAGCCTGTCTCAAAAGATAAGGTAGAGAGTGATTGAGGAAGACACCTGACGTAGACCACCGGCCTCCACCTTGCATGCATGCATTCCGGTGCACACACGTATGCACATGTACTCACACACGCACGTGTGATTGCATACGAGATGGAACTGGGGGTGTAAATCCTGTTTGTCAATACGAATGTCCAGTGGTTCATTTGATGGTAGTGCCAAAACTGTTTGTAACACGGACAAATGTCTCTTGATAGGCTCTGTGTCCTGCGGCATGACCCAGCTAGCATGTAGACTCTGCCCAATAAAGTTCAGCAAGGAAACCAACCTCGCCTGCCAGGGTATGCCACTTCCGTTGCGCCAAGCGGCAGAGCCAGATGGACCTCTGGCTCTTGTCCTTCTACATCGAGATACAGGAAATAAGACATGGGGGCTCACCCTGGTCCTGGAGTCAGGCTCCCCAGAAATAAAACACAGCCTCTGTTTTTCCTACAACTCAGTTTTCTATCCAGCCTTAAAATGCCAGAGGGGTAAACACTGGAGGAACTAGAGAGTCATTTCTGCTCCTTCTTGCCCTCACTGCCTGGCTGTCTGCAATGCTTAGCCACTTAGTCCTGAGGCTGTTGCCAAGGCCACAGACAGGGAGCAATGGATACCCAGCCTCAGTCCAAAGCACCAAGCATGGCTGCCAAAGGAGAAAGTCTTCACCCCCCAAAATGTGCATGGGTGCTTTTCCATCGGTGCTAGGCCTCAGCTCCCTTGGGAACTAGAGGCAGGAAGATCAGAAGTTCAGGGTCACCCTCAGCAAAATAGCAAAGTGATGGCTAGCCTGGGCTACATGAAATCCCACCTCAAATCCTCTGTCAAGAAAAAAAAAAACGTAGAGTGGAGAGCATGCACATCAGGGCGGCAGGGCCACCTCCAGAGAATGAGCCGGCTTGACTGGGTGAATAGGATGGGTGGGGCAGAGTTTTCAGGCAGAAGATAATTGACAAGATCAATGACTGTCATGATTTCCCCACCACAGCTGGCGCGTGTATAACACATTCATTGGCCTTTCACTGTATTCCAGGCACCAAATAAGAGGTGTTTTGCAAACATTACTTTTACTATGTCTGGGACCCTGATAAGTAGTTGGCATCACCCCCATTTTATAGGGGAGCAAACTGAGGCAGTCAGGGGCTGAGAGATTTCCCATGCATTACTCTCCACAGTACCCACAGATTAAAAGCTGTGCCAATGAGTCTCCTGGTCCTTGGTTCTGTCACCCCGATGCTCTGCCTGTCTTGCATAGGGTGGTTTCATAGAGAGGCATAGCCAGGTTGCCCTGTTGGCCAATTCCTACATACCTTAATTTTCTCACCCAAAGTTGAGAACAGTAACCAGGTCCACTTCTGGTCTTAAGAATGAATGCAAATCTATACAGTATTTAAGAGTCTCTGGCATACAGGACTCTGCCAATAGTCACCTGCCCTTCAATATGTTCTGATAAACAGGAAACTATTGTCTCCTTCTGTGCATGGCTTCTTGGCTGGATTTATACCAGATAGGTCAGTGCTTCTAGAAAGGTCATGCCTCGCCCCTCCCCTGTATCTGTCATCGTCTGGTCTAAGCCTCCCCAACTTTGGACAGGGAAGTAACAATAAATGCATGTGCTTTTGTAGAGCTGAATATTTGTCCTCCTTTGCCATCCATACTTGACGCTTTGGCCTAAGGCTGGTAACAGCTGTTTCATATTTACAGCCTAAGCAGCTCCTTCAGTACCAAGTAAACCAAGTAAAACCTTCCTTTTAAAGAGGCGCTGGGGTAGTGAGCAGCAGACGGAACGGGAGGCCCTGTCTGAGTTCTCCATTTTCTCTGGACAATCACAGGCACCACCAGAAAGTCTTTCTGCACTGAGAAGTTTGGGTTTAGCTGCTCAGGCCAGTCCTGCTGTTAACTTGAGGAAAGTGTTTCAGTCCTTTCCCTTACTCTCTATGCAAAAAAAAAAAAAAAAATGCTCTCCTTGGAGATGTAAGTGGCCTTTTCTGTATAAAGATGCTGCAGGTGAGGCTACAAGGGGGACCAGCTATCTTGCGTCCTGTACAGACTCTTTGGAACAGAGGTCTTGAAAGAGAGCTAGGTTCGATTCTGAATTACCGAAAAAGTCAATACCATTCATTGAGCCTTTAGTTTCTAGCAGTTAAGGGGCTGTGCACTGTACAAGCAGTAGCTCATTAAAACCTCACACCTTTAATCCCAGCACTCAGACAGAGGCAGGCAAATCTCTTGAGTTCAAGGCTAGCAGCTTGGTCTACAGAGCGAGTTCCAAGACTGCCAGTGCTACACAGAGAGACCCTGTCTCAAAACAGACAAACAAACAAAAATCAAAGGAACATAAAAAGAAAAAAACCCTCACACTGGGCTAGGGTTATAGCTCGGTGGTAGAATGGTTGCCTTGTATGCACAAAACTACAGGCCTCAACATCACAAAACCAAACATAAACACGGGTAGCAACCCAGAGAAGTAGGGTTTTTTTTTTTTTTTTTTTGGTGTTTTTTTTTTGTTGTTGTTGTTTCATACTGATTCCCATTTTAAGATTGGGGAAAGTGAGTCTAGAAGAGAAAAAGTGACTGGCTCGCTTAGAGTCTGGTTTCCAGCCGGGTTCTACCTTATTTGAGATTGCTTCATCTTTACAACATGCAATGAGGCAAGCATTGTTGTTCCCATTATAGAGCTGGGGAAACTACAGCTCAGAGAGGTTCGGGAACTACCCTGTGAAGGACCTGGGGTGTCAGACAGGCTTGTCTGACTTTTCACCATGCCAGGCTGGTTTGAGAAAGAGAAGCAAGGGAAAGAGAAAGGAGGCTGTGATCGATACCTGATTGATTGGATCTTACCCAGAGCCCCTTACTTGCTGGCCCATACTTTTCCACATTTACAGAGCCTTCTCACTCCTATCAACTCCTGTAGACCTCTCCTGCCTGGGGCTTGCCAGTGAGGAAAGCAGAGATTGTATCTTAGGCTGGTGGAGAATTGCCAGGTGAAGGGCGGGGTGCAGAAGCATTCCCACCCAGAGAGGGTTCCCCTGGCCCTGGGAGCTACCACCTCCTTGGGCTGTGCGTGAGAAGGGTGCAGGGAGGAGAGCCATGTTTGCATGTTGTGCCTACAGGCCTGGGCAGGGCCTGGTTTTCTCTCTGCCCTGCGGCAGAGGGCTTCCTGGGAAGGCAGCCCTAGCATCTTTTAGAGAAATTCTCTAGGAATTACAGTTTAACTGGAGGTATTGTTATTTCTACCTTCCCCTGTAATGCCTGTGATGTGGGTGGCTTTGGGGACCATCTTCTGGGTTCCAGTGTTTGCTCAGTTTATACTAAGACCAGATCTGTTGGCAATCAGGCACCTCCATGGCCAGCCCCGAGGGAATGGGCAATGGAACACATCATCACTAGCTGCCCAGACGCAACACATTCCCACTGTCGCCTCTGTGGCACGTCCTCCTGTGCATGCACCAAGACCCGGCTAAAAAGCCACGTCCCCTTCCCTTCCTCCACCCAGAGCCAGCCTTTGCACCCCTTCCTCTTGATAATCTTCCCACGTGAGACCTGTTGCACGGTGTGATTTTTGTCATAATTCGCTGCTTAGTTCCATAAAGATTGCTTTACATTGTGTGTCCCTCTGCTTGATGGTTTACAGAGGACAGACCGTGTAAAAGCCAGGTATGGTGGCAAAACCCAGCACTTGGAGGCTGAGGCAAGAAGATTGCTGAGAGGCCAACCTAAGCTATGGAGTAACAAAAATAAGTGGGCAGGTGCATTGGCAAACACCTTTGATTCCAGCACTCAGGAGACAGAGCAGGCTGATCTCCAAGTTCAAAGCCAGAGTTACATAGTAAGGAAAAAGAGAGAGGGGGAGGGGAGG
Source organism: Rattus norvegicus (assembly GCF_021556685.1). Taxonomy (NCBI): domain Eukaryota; kingdom Metazoa; phylum Chordata; class Mammalia; order Rodentia; family Muridae; genus Rattus; species Rattus norvegicus. Next base: position 51,242,359 of record NC_141541.1, on the reverse strand, counting down.
GGATGAGAGAGGAGGGAAGGGGGGAGGAGAGGAGAGGAGAGGAGAGGAGAGGAGAGGAGAGGAGAGGAGAGGAGAGGAGAGGAGAGGAGAGGAGAAGTAGGAGACATAGTTCGGAGTCAGAAGTTCAAGGCCAACTTTAGCTATATAAGAAGTTGGAAACCAGTCTGGGATATACACCGTCCCAAACAAAGGCAGAGGAAGAGAGAGAATATCAAACATTACTATTCTCACTGATAGATAAGGAAACAAGCATGGAATTCTAAAGTGACTTGCAATTGAGTGGCAGAGTGGAACTTAAAGCAGTCAACTTCACTTAGTGCCTACTGGTCACGGGCACTGGGCCCCTTATGCCATTCCAAGTTGTTCTGCCAACCATTCTTACCTTCACCATGGCAGCAGCCCTCTAGGATTCTGCTGCTTGTATCTGGCTTGGGTATGGAGAGACCTCTTCTCTCCCGTGGCACACCCTTGTTTAATAGGCAGCCTCGCCCCTGTCCTGGCATCTTCTGTCTACTCAATGGACTTGGTTACGTGGTCGGCCATAGTGAGCTAGTTCAGCCCTGCAAGATGACAGTTCAGCAGCCATAGGTCTGGCTGCATTAACAGCTCTATTCTCAAGAGCTATGCAACCAGCCTCACTAGCCTCAGTTTCCCCCTCTGCAAAATGGGAGAGAAAAACAACATTAAATATAATGAGATAGAATGGAGTATAAAGTATCTGGACAAAATAAATTCTCCTACCATTGAGTGTTGTTGTTGAGAGTTTCAAATTCTGCAGCGATATTGTTTTGAATGCACCCCAGCACACCAGCTTGCCTCCAGTTAGCCCTTTCTCCTCAGGCTTGCCCTAGCATAGCCCAGCCGACAGCTCTGCTCTGGCCTTCCCATCTGCTGCTCTTCTTCGGTCTCTTTACCTACGTCTTCCTAGAGCAATGAAGAGGAAGCTGTTGATACATGAGACACACGGGCATGCCTTGCTGCACCTGAGAGGGTGATTTTTTTTGACATATTTACATAAATCGGTTGGTAAATGTCATTTTAGTTTTTCATGACCAAGAGAGCCTGTAGTTAAAGAAATACTAGCCAGAGGTCCAAGCCTGAAGAGGCAAGATGTTCAAGGACATATAGTAGTTCAGCTAAAATAGTAAGTTTGAGGCCACCCTGGGCTACTTAAAAAAACAAACAAACAAACAAACAAACAAACAACCTAAAAAGAAGCCAAGCAGTGGTGATAGACACTTTTAATCCCAGAACTCAGGAGGCAGAGGCAGGTAGATCTGAGTTTGTGGCCTGCCTGATCTACAGAGTGAGTTCCAGAACAGCCAGGGCTATACAGAGAAACCCTGTCTCAAAAAACAAAACAAAAACAAAAACAAAACACCACCACCACCACCATCAACACCACCACCACCACCAACAACAACAACAGCAGCAACAAAAAACAAACAGAAAATTGGGTTGGAGAGATGGCTCAGTGGTTAAGAGCACTGACTGCTGTTCCAGAGGTCCTGAGTTCAATTCCCAGCAATCATGTGATGGCTCACAACCATCTGTAACAGAATTCCCTCTTCTGGTGTGCATGAAAACAGAGCATTCTATACAGTAAATAAGTAAGTCTTTTTTTAAAAAGCATAAGGCAGGGGTTGGGAAGACTGCAGAAAGTTGACCTCTGGCCGTCACATGTGAGCCATGGCACATGAGCACCTACACACATGCACACTGAATACATACATGCATGCTCACACCTGAGCACACATACGTACATGTACATGTGGAAAGTAAATATGTAACCAGACTTTTGCATACTTTGTGGGGTTCTGTTTTCTTCCACCTTTTTAACCCCCTAACACTAGATAGAGAAAAGGGATAGGAAAGGGGGGGCCAAAATTATCTTTAGATTATTTCCTGCTGATTAGGGGCATTCCTTGGAGCAATTTTCATCTTCACTGTCAAGATATCTTATTTCTTCTTGTTTCTTCTTTGCACACGACTGCTTAACAAACCTCGGCCAACAGCAATCTATGTCGATCAACAACCAAGCCCACCTCTCAGGGACCCTAGGGCTTATATACACTCTGAAAAGTCCCCAGCATCACATAATCACTGAAACTGTCAGCGGCTGGCAAAACCACACCCCTGCTAGAGCATGAGACAAATTATAATCAGCTATCGTGGACAATCTGAAGGAGTCTCTACATCCCATAGCTGGTACTAAGACAAAGACATATCCCCCTGATATTTCTGTGTTTTTTTTTTCAAAGAAACCAAAATTCTCTCTATATGAACACTTGTAGTACATTTGTTTAAATGATTCTTTTCAGAAAAGCTGGGTTGATTCTTTTCAGAAAACAGTGCTTTTGGGAGGAGGTAGGTAGAGGTCAGTTGGAATCAAAACATCAATAGGATTTGCTGATAGGAGTTACATATTAATCTCACTTTTCCTTACTGGATATTTGTGTTAGTGCGTGGTGTGTTTGTGTGTGTGTGTGTGTGTGTGTGTGTGTGTGTGTGTGTGTGTGCAGATACAAGCATCCACGTACACATATAGAGACAAAGGACTACATTGTGCCTCCTGCTCTCTACCTTGTGTTTTGAGACTCACTGATTCTCTCTGGAGCTAGGCTAGTAGCCTGCCATCCTCCTGTCTCTAACCCTCTCTATCCCCACCACAGAGCTGGGATTGCCAGTGCATGTCACCATGCCTGGCTTTTAAACTGTGTGTGAGGACTTAAATGCAGATGCTCATGCTTGAGCTATAAGCACCCTTCCTCACCAAGTCATCTCCCTAGCCCCTGGTTTGTTTGTTTGTTTGTTTTTGAGACTATTTTGAGACTGGACTTTTTTTTTAAAGATTTATTTATTTATATGTTAGTACACTGTAGTTCTCTTCAGACACTTCAGAAGAGAGCAACCCATTACAGATGGCTGTGAGCCACCATGTGGTTGCTGGGAATTGAACTCAGGACCCCTGGAAGAGCAGTCAGTGCTCTTAACCGCTGAGCCATCTCTCCAGCCCAGAGACTGGACTATTTAAGTAGTCCAGATTGGCTTCAACTTTTCTATGTAACCAAAACTGGCCTTGAGCTCCTTATCCTCTAGACTCTACCTCGCAAGTGCCAGGACTTACGCGGTACATGCCGCTGTGCTCAGTTCCTAATAAGTTTGGAAATTTGGGCTCGGTAGGTAAGGGCACTTGCCAACAAGCCGTACAGTGTAAGTTTAATCCTTGGGAACCACAAGGCAGAAGGAGAACTTCTGAGGGTTGTTCTCTGGCTTCCGGATGTGTTGCATCTGGCATGAGTTACGTGATAATCTCACTTTTCCTTACTGGGTATTTGTGTACGTGTGTGCGTATGTGTATATGATATATGTACAGATATATGAGAACATGTTTCTGCACAGACAGGCAGTGCCCATCCAGTACCCACTCCATCCTGGGTTCTATGAATGAACGGCCGCCCTCTCCTCTTGTAGCTTTGCTATCTGTTGTCAAAGTCTTTTCTCCCTCAGATCCAAAAACTCGTTCCTTTTCCCAGGAAGGTGAGGTTGTTGGGCTTATGCAAACAGACACTCCAGTCAGCTCTGATAAATATTTCCCAACTCTATCACTTGCTTCTAGGCCCTGGAGCTGTTTGCGGAGGCACCCTAGCTCCTAGCCAAGTGGGTGCTGAGTGCTGGGCCCTGCCTCTAGAGGCCCCCGGGTGTGGATAGGACTCTGCCAACCCTGAGTGAGCTTGGTCCTCCAGCTAACGATCCCAAGTCAAAACGGAGCCCGTGTCTCCTGCTACCCTGGCCATTCAAATAAATGGAAGGAACATGATGGTGCTGCCCACAGGCTGGGGCGTGGGGTCATCCTTGACATCTGGTACTATGGTGTTTTGACGTTTTATAAACTACGAATACAAAGTTGGGCTGAAACTCCAACTCTAGGTAGGGCACAGGGTCACCCAGGTTCTTAGGGCTAACGTGGCGACAAGGTTGACACCCCCATCCTCAGTAGAGAGTCACAGAAATGCCTGTTGAGGCCCGGGGGGCTTTCTTCTTCCTGCCTTCTGCCCATGCCTTGTCCTGTTTCCCATTCCCAGTCTAAGATCTCACGACTCAGTGTGTGCTCTCTACAGTGAAAGGCAGGCGGGGGTGGGGGGGAAGGTGCATCTATATGCTTATGTGGGTAGAGGTCAAATGCAGGTCTCATTCCTCATACACTGTTCATTCTATTTACTTGTTTGTTTGAAACACGGTCTCTTTGGCTTGAACTTCACCAAAGCTTGGCTGGTTGGCCCTTGAGCCCTGGGATCCTCCTGCCTCGGCCTCCCCAGCCCTGGGGTAACAAGCAGATGCCAAGCTTTTAAACATGGGTTCTGAGGCTTAAACTTGTTTCTCCATGCTCGCACAGGCAGCACTTTACAGACTCTCTCCACATCTAATTGACAGTGTTGTTTGGCAAAATAACCCTACCCAAATTCCCCAAGAGAAAAATAGTATTGCTAGACATGAACCTTAAAGGCCTGGGACTGGGGGGTCTCCAGTCTGGCTAGCACAACACACAGACCCCACATCCACTGTGTCCCTGCCACAGCTCTTTCAGGCGTTTTCAGCTCACTGCATAAAAAAGGCAGCAAATATCAATGTGCAGGGCGAAGTGGGTTCTGTCCTGTCCTTTCCTTTCCTTTCTTTTCCTTTCTTTTTCTCTTCTTCCCTTCCTTTCTTTCCTTCTGTCATTGTTGATGTTGTCTTCTTCTTCTTCTTCTTCTTCTTCTTCTTCTTCTTCTTCTTCTTCTTCTTCTTCTTCTTCTTCTTCTTCTTCTTCTTCTCCTCCTCCTCCTCCTCCTCCTCCTCCTCCTCCTCCTCCTCTTCCTCCTCCTCCTCCTTCTCCTTCCCCTCCTCCTCCTCCTTCTCCTTCCCCTCCTCCTCCTCCTCTCCCTCCTCCTCCTCCTCCTCTTCCTCCTCCTCCTCCTCCTTCTCCTTCCCCTCCTCCTCCTCCTCTTCCTCCTCCTCCTCCTCCTCTTCTTCCTCCTCCCCCCCTTTGGTGTTTTTTGAGATAGGGTTTTACTGTGTAGTCCTGGTGGTCTTGGAACTCACTCTGTAGACCAGGCTGGCCTTGAACCCATTGACTAGCTCTTCAGTATTTGAGGAGTCAACACCCCATAACCTTCCTGTACAAACATCCCGAATCCAGCAATCCATTCCATGATTCATGTTTCCTGTTGTTTTCCCTAGAGCAACACGTCCTTTCCCACTGAGAAAAAGAGAATTTAGTCCCGAGCTGAATGCTGGCAGTCATTCCTATGACCAGTGCACTGTGCGTACATTTAGGATACTTTCTTCATACAGTTGAAAGGAAAAAAAAGTCTTCTTTTTAATGGCACTTTAAAAAATATTCATGTATATGAATGATATGGTCTTTGTTCTTTTGTGCCCTTCTTTTTACATTTAAAATTATGACTGATAGTTTCTTAGCAGTCCGTAGTTGAGTTGTGACTTTTGTTAATGGCTATGTAATATTCTAACTGTTCTAATATAATTTTACCTTTTCTGTTCCCCCTATTAATAATTGTTAAGTCGACCTCCATAAAAAGTTTGTTTGAAATTTTTGTAGCCATGCAGAGTTGAGGTTTGAGCGCCTCTAGCCTCCTTTATGTCTAGGTGTCTTCATGTACTGAGGCTTTAGTTTCCCAGTTGTTCCTTAAGTCTGTCATCCATAGTGTATAGAACAGTGTCCTCAGAAGAAACCCAGCGAGCTCAGAGCACGCTGTGACCACTGATCACCCATCAATCTAGTAACTCACTCATACCCTTTTTACCAAGAGGTAAGGTGTCTTTCCAATGCTCTGATGTCCATTCATGGCACTTATTAATAAGCCAGCAACTGGGTCTGTCCTTGAAGAGTCACCTGAACCACTCAGAATCCCATGATTCAGAGATTCTGTGTTACCCTAGCCTCTTATAAATATTGTTTGTTTGTTTGTTTATTAGGGTCTCACTGTGTAACTCTGGTTGGCCTGGAGTTTGTCATGGAGACCAGGCTGGCCTCAAACTCAAAGACATCCCCCTGCCTTAGCACCTCCTCGTATGGACCCCTCCCAGCATCTCCTGTATTAATCAGGTGGCATCATTGATGTGACATGCATTGCAGTCAGCTATTGCCTCTCAGTTATCTTATCTAACGAGGAACTGTTGTCTTAATATGTACAGTTAATTTCCATAATCTAAGTAAAGGGTGTCAACGTTTGCTTCTGTATGGTGTCTAGCGGCTAATTTCTTCCCATCCTAATTATAGTCGAGCTTTTAACTTTTCTTTGTCTTAATGTCTTTGTGCAAAATACCATTGGGTCCTGCTCCGCATGGAGCTTTGATGTGTCCATGCTTTACGGTCAACCACAAAGCTATAAACGTTCACTGAGCATCACTGGACACCATCTTGGGTGGTAGTGACCCATTAATCTTTGGCTTTCATTTTGAGATAGGATCTCCCTGTTTAGCCATGGCTGGCCTGATACTCACTGTGCCTCCAACTTACAGCATTGTTCCAACTTTGCTTTTCAAGTGTTGGGATTATAAGCCATTGCCACCACATCCAGTTTAGTGGCCCATTGTTAATCTTGACCACTCTACCCTGACCTCCAATATCTATCTGTTTCCTTACGTGGGACCCCCTACATATAATGACTGTGGTTTGGCGTGACTTCTGAGTGATCTCCTAAGTGTGGATTCAAATTCTGGTCCTGCCACTTTCTAGGCTTGGAGAAATCACTTAGCCTCTGAGATCTGGTTTCCTATATTTGAGAATCATAGAAAGTATTTAGGGACTGGAAATGTAGCTCAGTGGTAGAACACTTGCCTTACATGCATGAAGCCCTTGCTTGAATTCCTAGGGCAGAGCAAAAAGGAGGGAAAAAAGTACTTATTTACCCATTCCATTTAGTAAGTCAATTATAATGACGATGGGTCACCTGTGTGGCCAGTGTGCAAAATCAGTCTTCGTGTATATAGTTTTTGTGGCAATAGATTTAGGTGGAAAATGTTTTATAGACGCATAGCCCTTGAGGGAAATGCCCAGATCATCTCCCTTCATAGATAAGAAAACTAAGACCCAAACTGGGTATCTCGGGTGTGGTACTTTCTATCTATAATCTTAGTGTTCAGGAGGCAGAGGCAGAAGGACCATCAGACATTCTAAGGCTAGAAAGGAAGTTGAGGGTTTCTACCTGAAACTCAAGGTTTCTAAACAGAATTCCTCTTTGGGTGTTATAATGACACCTGTAAGTGAGAAGTTCCACACTTGGCCTTATGTGACTGCTTTCAGACACCATGCAGGTGCACCAAAAGTACACCAGACTGTCTTCAGTCTGTGTGTATAGAGTGTATATGAAACAAATGGATGTTGTGGTGAAACTTGGATCCCATTCCTGAGAACATCTCTCTCTTTATATGCAAATATTCAAAATCTGAGAAAGCTCTAAATCTAGTCGCAAGTGTTTTGTGTAAAGGATACCTGCTCAACCTGTACGCCCTGAAGGGAGTCTGTTTGTTGATTCATGTTCACTCAGCCTTTTGATAAGGAGTTGTGTGGTGTTCCCCAGTCTTGGAGAATTTTACTGTTGTTGTTTCGAGAGAGGGTTTCTTTGTGTTACAACCCTAGCTATCCTGGAACTTGCTCTGTAGACCTGGCTGGATCGAACTCACAGAGATCCACCTGCCTCTTGCTTCCAGAGTGCTGAGACTAAAGGCGTGAGCCTTGGAGGATTTAACTTAAAATGTAAGTGGTGGGCTTAAGGAAGCTTTGTCAGTTAAGCATTTGCCTTACTGAGAGTGAGGACTTCAATTTGATTCCCCAAGACATATGAGGAAGAAAGAAAAAAAAAACTAACCAACAAAACAACAAAAAACTGGGTGTATGGCGTGTACTTGCAATCCCCTTCCTGGGGAGGTGAAGGAAGGGAGATTTCCAGGGTGAGCCTACCTGGAAAGCTTCAGGCCAGACAAAGACCCAGTACCTTAGGGGTAACAGAAGTAGGCGGGTAGCTGTGTCACTCAACGCAGAGACGACGGAATAGAACCCCAGGCCAGGTACTTCTCACAATTCCAAACTTACACACAGTCTTAGACACAGTGGTAAGGCCCACATGCGGTGGCATCCGTAATCTCAGAATTATGAGACGGAAATAGGGAGATCATGAGTTGGAGACCAGCCTTGGCTTCATAGTGAGATCCTGTTTCTTAAACTGTTGATAGCTGGTCTGGTTTGAAGTGGATGTTTTGGTCTTCCCAGCCCTTGGGAAATAACGGCTGGAGTAGAGGGATGCTAGAAGCAAACATACGGACAGCAGCAGAGGAAAGCATAGTGAAGAGGAAAGGGGCAGAGGTCCCAGGGAAGCAGATATCCAAGCTGCAGAGGAAAGGCGGTGTCTGGCTACCTGGCATACTGGCCAATACTGACCGAAGAAGCCCTCAGAATCCCTGAGGGGATGCTTGCTTTCCAAATGAGCTGGAATTACGACTTTGAGTCATTGGCTAAATTACCTTTCAGGTGCTCTTCAAGGGAATGTGGGGATGTGTATAATTTCTCTTAGCAAGATCTCTCTATTCAAACAAAACCCAATAAATAGCTCCCAGACTGAACAAGGCTTTGGGGCTTCAAGGGATAAATTTCAATAACTCGGAAAAGCTCCCTCGTTTAGGAAGATTTACCCGGAAAAGCCTAGGCATCTACATGGAGACCAACTTCTAAATCAGAGGCTGTAGATTCTGAACATAACCCTAGGAGGCTAGTCGGCTTCTTATTTTCGACAAATCTCTCCTCCCCGGGAATGTTGTTCGCCTCGACAGTGACTTCAGAATCACCATCCCTGGCAGCCTTTTCAGTCTCCTGGGAGTATTTTGAAAGGTAGCAGACGTGATAAGATTTGAGGGTGCGGTGTGATCTGTGGAGCATGGTGGAAACATACAAGCAGGTCTGCAGGTCACGCCTCAGATGTTGACTGCTCGGAGATGACAGATCCCGGATGTAGAGGGAGGGATAAGATGGCCGGTTCCCACTTATTGCTTTAAATGTGTTTGCAAGTGTGTGCGTTATCTACACGCACTGCTCGTCCAGGTGCATAGAGCTTTTGCGCATGCTAGGCAAGCACTCTACAGTCTGGGCTATGCCTCTCCACATTACGTCACAAATACATTAAAGGCTTGCTACTCGCTGTGCTGTCTTTCCTGTTTGTGCCTGCTGTTTGGCCTTTTACATACCCTAGTGGGTTCTAGCCTAGACCTGTGCAGTAAGGAGCAAGGCACCAGCTGCCTGTTTGCACACCTGAGCTCTCCTCAGACCCATCTGCTGCCACATCTTCCTTCCTGTATGCATGCTTTCCTTCAGAGTCCCGCCTGAGGTCTTTCACATACCACTAGCCTTTCTTCTCTGTGGCCCTTACCTGCTTCCAGCCCATAAGGCATCTGCATGGGATTGGAAAGAGCTCCCATTTCCCCTCTGACTCTGGACCCACTGCTTCCACCTCCCTCAAAGCCCTCCCTGCCTCCTCGGCTTATTAAACCCTTTCATACTTCAGAGTTACAAAGAAGGAGTTTCTGAGGGGTTGGGGATTTAGCTCAGTGGTAGAGCGCTTGCCTAGCAAACACAAGGCCCTGGGTTTGGTCCCCAGCTCCAAAAAAAAAAAAAAAAAAGGAGTTTCTGAGAGCCATTCTTGTCTCAACTCCAAGTCCATGCTTCTACTTCCCCAACACCATTTCTTCTCTCCCTTCCTCCCTTTCTTCTTTCCTCCATCACTTCCTTTCCTCCTCTCTTCCTTCATATCTTATTGGGGGGAGAGGGATGTAAGAATATTTCATTATGTAGCTGAGGCTGGCCTCAAACTCTCCAGCCTCTGCCTCATGTGCTGGGATCGCAGGTGTGCACTAACACCACACCCAGCTTCCTTCCTTCCCTTTTGTCAGGCTGTCCTCCTCCCTGAGCTGCCGCCCATTCCGTGTGGCTCCATACCTATTTTTGATTGTGGCCATTGACTTTCTGGCTAATTTCAGAGCTCCCTGTGTATCTGTGTTCCTGTTAGTATACAGTAGGTGCTTTATAGATGTGTGGATTAAACTGCACCAGGAAGGGGCCCCTGATGGTGCAGGACTGCTCTGTGTTACTCGCCTGGCTCACGGAAGACTCCTCTCCTGCACTGCTGCAGGAGCACAGTCGGTGACATCACATTTTATTTTGACGCGGCAGGCATGTAGGAGGCAAGTCTGGGTATGGTGCTACAAGCCTGTTAACCCAGAACTTGGGGAAACAAGGCAGGGTGATCGTCATGAACTTGAGGCCTACAAGGGCTACATAGTGAGACCTACTCTCAAAAACAAAATAAACAGGGCTGAAGAGATGGCTCAGTGGTTAAGAGCACTGACTGCTCTTCCAGAGGTCCTGAGTTCAATTCCCAGCAACCACATGATGGCTCACAGCCATCTGTAATGAGATCCGATGCCCTCTTCTGGTGTGTCTGAAAACAGCTGCAGTGTACTCATATAAATAAAATAAATAAATTAAAAAAAAATGGAAGACAGTAAAACACCTTTACTACAAGGCTGTTCTAAAAGATGAAAATCACCAGGGAAACCCACTTATTTTTTTATCCAGTGCTCTGACCTTTTAGGACAAGCTTTGAAGTTACCACAAAATACCAAAGAAAATCCCACTCAGGTTTTTGGGGAACTTATTTTGAAACAGACTCTTAGCTCTCAAGCCAGGTTACCTTGGAACTCATGATAGCAGTCTCCCAGATGGACTGTGGACACAGTACCACCTAGCTGGGCTTTCACTTTCAGTAACCCAGACACATACACCTGTGAAGGTTCTAGGTTCCCTGAGACTATGCAGGGGAGAGACAATGGAACAAGCAGCTCAAGGGATAGTAAAAAAGAAAGGATGGAGGTCAAGGGTCCAACTGGTCTGTGTGACTGTGCCTGCCTAGTTGTGTGGCACTGGGCACGTTCCTAATGCTCTCTTAGCTTTAGTTAGCAAAGCTGTAAAAATATGAGGTGGTTTTGTGGGGAAGGGCGTTTGCTGTTGGTGATGAGCTGAATTTAACCCCTGGATCCCAGGTGGTGAGAAGAGAGGACCAACTCCTGTAAGCTGTTTTCTGACCTCCAAGTGCACTCCGTGATACTCACTAACATATGTGCATGTCTGCACACACACACACACACACACACACACAGACACACACACGTGCACACAGATACACACATACACACACATACACACATACCCACACTACACACACACACAGATACACACATACACACACATACACACACATACACATACATACGCACACACATGCACACACATGCACACAGATACACACATACACACACACATACACACATACCCACACTACACACACACAGATACACACATACACACACATATACACACACATACACATACATACACACATATACACACACAGATACACACATACACACATATACACACACATACACACACGTACACACACAGATACACACATACACACATATACACACACATACACATGTACACACACATACACATATATACACACATACACACACATACATACATACACACACATACACACACATACACACACACAACTAACAAATAAGCACAATTAAAAAAAGTTAAAATCCATTTCCCTCATGAAATGTTTTTGATGAGACTCCGTGTTAAATTTTTTTGTGAGAATAATTTTCACTTTTGACAATGCTATTAGACTTCAAGGTGCTTGAAAGATAGTGTCGTCTTTCCCCAGCAGAGATAGCTATCCTGTGGAGTGCTTCACATTCATACATTGGTGCTACTCACCTACATGTACCCAGAAGGCAGGATACCTGCCCTGCCCCCGTCAGCTTCATATGGAACCCACTCCCACTCCACTCCACCCAGGCTAGCAACATCCACAGTAAGATGGAGAGGTGGCCTCTCTCTCTTTCCCTCTCTCCTTCCTCCCTCTCCTCTTCTCCTTCCCTCTCTTCTTCTTCCTCTTCTTCTTTTTCTTCTTCTTCCTCCTCCTCTTTCTCTTCCTCCTCCCTCTTCTTCTTCCTCTTCTACTTCCTCTTCTTCCTCCTTCCCCTCCTCCTTCTTCTTCCTCCTCCTCTTCTTTCTCTTCCTCCTCCCTCTTCTTCTTCCTCTTCTCCTTCTTCCTCCTCCTCCTCCTCTTCTTCTTCTTTCTCCTCCTCCTCCTTCTCCTCCTCCCTCTTCTTCTTCCTCTTCTACTTCTTCTTCCTCTTCTACTACTCCTCCTCCTTCTTATCTCTTCCTCATATTGCAAGAGGGAAAAACAAATATCACGCTCCAAAAGCTTAAATGTATTTCCAAGAGTCAAGGATGCAGCCCACTGGTCCCCTCACCCGCGCTGAACCTTATCCAAAGTTCTAATCCCTAACTGAGTGGAGTCTTTCCGTGACTGGGGCTGAACCTAGGTCGGGCTACTTTCAGTTATTACTGGAGCCAAGGGAGGCAGCAACACGAATGGCAGTATAGGCAGCAGAGCCACAGAGCACTTCTCATAGCAGGTCACTTCCCCTTTCTGGAGTCATATCTGTAAAGTAAACCATGGTGGTGTCTGTACTTCCTTCTGGCTCTGATAAAGAAGGAAGAGAAGCCATACTTCCCAAATACCCACCATGCACCTGGCACACCGCACTCAGATGCCTTAAAGAGTCTGTAACTCAGTGACTCCACACACAGTGAGTCAGGATTATGGAGAAGGACTTCGGAGTCAGACAGGCTTGGGCTGAAGTTGCAACGCCATTATCTGCCAGCAGTGTGACTTTAGACAAGTTTCTTAAGGCCACCAAGCCTCAGTCTTTTCATTTGTTAAATGGGTCCGGTAATAACAAAAACACGCTTACAAGTCCATTCCTGCTCTTTTCTATATGATAAACTTCTTAAGTAGTTTAGGTCCAGCATCTTTCCTTCCTTTTATGGAGGAATAATCTCGGTCTGAGAAAACACTGAAGCAGAGGGTGGTTCACACCTGCACTGCAGAGACAGAACTAGGAGGACTGAGTTGGAGATAGCCTGGGCTAAATAATGAGCCCCCGTGTCAAGAGGAAGAAAGGGAGTGAGGGAGGGGAAAAAGAAGATAAACGAAAGCAAAGGAGCTGGTTGTGGTGGCTCACGTGTGTAATTCCAGCACCGGGAAGGCTGAGGCGGGATAATTCCTTCCAATTCCAGGTTAGCCTGATCTACATAGAGAGGTCTTGTCTTAAGAAGGAGAAGGGAGACTGAGAGGAAGAACTTAGTTGTAGATGCTGGAAGCTCAGCCAGGAATGGCCACTGTCCCTGAGTCAGGTATCCTGGTTGGGTCAAAGTTTTCTGCTTGCTTCTTGTCTTCCCAGCTGCAATTGGAACGGCAAGTCCCTCCCATGGTAAGCAGCCTGTTCACTGTGACGACGTGCTGCATTCTGTACACTCACTCTCCCAGGAAGTGCCACGGAGCTAAGGAATAGTTCCCATAGCACTGTGTTCATCTTTTCCCGCCAGCTCACCTCTTACCTAATCTAGGGGCAAACAGCCTGCTGGGCTCCAGAGCCATCCGAAAGCTCCCTGCGGTACCTACCCCTCCTCAACTGAAGACTAAAACAATTGCTATCCTCTGGTCTATCAGGGTGGCCACCGGGAGAACCAGGAGACTCTAGCGAAAAGGGGGTCAGAGAACCAGAGAGCATCCATGGATATAGTTTCCTACAGCGGTGTCCCAGGAGGCCATAAAGCAGCATCCTGCTCAAAACTGCCCATACTCTGGACCACAGGAAACACCAGATAGAATGGGGCTTCTCTTAGAGCACAGTCCTCATTCCCTTTAGCACCAGCACTGCTAGGCCCTGTGTCCTGCTACCAAAGATTCAGGAAAATGAAAGAAAAGTCTCTTGCCCTTCTTGAGAAGACTGAAGCAGAACAAACAGAAAACACCAGGCTGTCCATCAGAAAGCTGCCTTGGTGGTGGTGGTGGTGGTGGTGGTGGTGGTGGTGGTGGTGGTGAGGAGGCTGGGGTGGAGGATGGGAGAGAGGATGGGGGCAGGACACGGGACACCACATCTGTTCATGGAGGACCTAGGGCCTAGGACGAAGCTCTTACTTGGTCGGTAGAGTGCTGGCTTAGTATTTGGGAAGCCCTGGACACCATCTCCAAAGCCACATACGTTTGGAATGGTGGTCCACACTTGCAATCCCAGCACTTAGGAGGCACAAGTAGGAGAATCAGAAATTCAAAGCCATCCTCCATTACCTATCTAGTTTGAGGCCATCCTGGGATATATAAGACCCTGATTTCAAACAATAATAAAAAAAACCCAAAAAACAGAAAGAAAAGACCATTGCCCACACTCGTCTGTTGCTTTGTTGTGTAGAAGCTTGCTTTTTCTCAGGGAGCTGACCCCTCGTTTGCAGTAGAGAAGGAGCGGCACAATCAAGCCAGTCTGTTGTAGTTGGATGAGGCTGTTTCTGCATGAACTTCCTGGAGGTGTCTAAATGGAGAGGAGCCTTGGATTCTGAGGGTGAAGCCAGGAACCCTGGAGAGAAAAGGTCTTCCCTGTAGAATCAGCTGTGTTGGGGGTATGGTTCGCGCTAGAACACTTTCCTGGAGTGTTTGAGGCTCAGTCCCAGCAACGTTCAAGAGAGAGAGAGAGAGAGAGAGAGAGAGAGAGAGAGAGAGAGAGAGAGAGAGAGAGAGAGAGAGAAAGAGATCACTTCAGCTGACACCCACCTGAATGGGGTGCCTTAAACCCTATTCACTGGAGGTGTATTACCTACCTGCCCCATTCCTCTACTTGGACTATATTTTTAGAATGTTTTCTTGAGATGCACCTTCGCCAGCTCTTAAGAGATAAGCTACAGAAACTCTGCCTCACTCCTCAGGAGAAACATAGAAGGGGGGTGGGGGGAGCACCACCTTGCCTGTAATTGAAGGCAGGTTGGGAGTTGTTCTGCTTTGAAAGGCGCCTTCTTGTGAAATGTTTTATGAAACACTTTCCACAAACGGGTTACACAACCAGAACAACAGCTTTGATCCTTCTCCTCACCAGTGATATATTTCATTAGTGCTGGACTGTTCCCCCCCCCCGAGGGGTCATGGGACTGCGTCTTGCGGAGGGGGCCTAAAGAAAGGGACCCCAGCCCTACCATGCTCCTGTCCATCCGAGGAGGTGCAAGGCACAAGCACTGCTTTGCCCATCCCTCCTGATCCATCTCTGGGATGTTTCTATTTCTAGCCTTTTCTAGTAGGAGGGGTGATGAGGAGGGTCACACGGCCTTGAGATTTGGGGGTGTCTGGCTATGTATCCTTGTATCCACATCTGAAGGTCTCTGGGCTTCTGTGGCATGAGAGGGTTCTACATTCTTCAGGCTGAGGAAGACACCAATGAGGCCAGGAAGGGGCTTCTACCTCCTCAGGAGGGGTGCCTTCCTTCTAGAACAAGACTACTGCTTTCTAAAATAGTAAAGTCAGGGAGTTCACTTGGATTAGAAAAGATAATCACTCACGATAGCTCTTCACCTCTCTGGTCACTGCCCAAGACTCATTACAATACCTTTGCACAGAGCCGTGGGTGGAGGAGATCCTACACCAGCAAACCATCTGCTAGGAGGATGGGATGCTCTGGGCCTGAGCCAGGGCAAGCGCATACTCTGGTCCCTGTCCCCAGGGATTAGCCATCCCAGATAGAGCGAGCGCATAGGGGCCTTTCCACTCAGGTGACAGGAACTGTCAACAAGGCCCTGGAGACCATCTTCATGGTGCTAAGCAGGCTGTGGGTTCAGTTGGGTTTTCACAAGTATGAGGGGGGAAACTGGGTCTTCGTCCAATTAGCCTGCGGTTCTCATCTTAGAAGTCAACGGGACCCAACACAAGTCTCTATCTCATCTCGCAGACCCACAGCCAACACCCAGTTGCCTGGAAAGGTTCCAGCCCTTTTCCACTCGACAGCTGTGAAAAGGGATTTTTTTGGATTAGCGAGGGCTTTATTTCTTAAATTCTTAGGTTTCTCGGCCCCTGAGAGTGTACAAAAAAACCTGCTGGAGGCAGTACTTGTGTACCGGCCACTCCAGCCCCTCTCGCTGTCTGTTTTTGTTTTTGTTTTTATTTTATTTTGATTTTTTAAAACCAAGGGACACCTTGGCCCCACAAAGCTGAGATTCTAGAAGACGTAATCCCTGTGTCTTTTTGTTTGTTTGTTTTTCAGGACAGGGTTTCTCTGTGTAGCCGCAGCTCTCCTGGAACTCACTCTAGATCAGGCTGTCTTTGAACTCGGATATGACTGTCTCTGCCTCCCTGCTGGGAT
Organism: Rattus norvegicus; assembly: GCF_021556685.1. NCBI lineage: Eukaryota > Metazoa > Chordata > Mammalia > Rodentia > Muridae > Rattus > Rattus norvegicus. Next base: position 51,226,042 of record NC_141541.1, on the reverse strand, counting down.
TAAAGGCTTGCGTGCCATCACACCGGGCCTATTGCGTCTTTTTCATTTCCTTTTGTTTTTCATTTGTCCTCTTTGGGGGTTACACTCAGCACTTCTTACCCAGGAGGTGGGGGGGCGTGGGGAATTGTGAGAAAAATGAATGAATAAAAAGACTGATGAGTGAGAAAAAAAAAAAAAACGAGACCAATTCATCTCCGAAAGAGTAACACAGGACATTCCCAAGAAGCCCCAGCCTGCACCTTAAGGAGGTCTTTACCATCAGGCGTTCTGTTTGCTGAACTGGGAGGTGGGCGTGGCCCCCTCCAGAGGAGTGTCAGTGCATCGATCTTTGAGGGAGATGAAAGGGTGCTTTTTCTTTTATGGTGGTGCTGGTTTCTGAACTTCAGCACAGCAGGAAGACCTGGCAGTGATCCTAACAGATAGCGCCCAGGTTGGAGGCAGAGCGCATGCTTCTGAGCTCTGTCATAGCCACACCCCCTTATCTCTCTCCACGGAGCATAATGAGCTTGGAAAGGAACCCAACACTTGCCTTCGAGCTGGAACCACGCCAGGCTGCCTGGGATGGTTCTACTGGTGTGATTTCTCGCCACGTTCCGTGATCTCCTCTATCCCCCGCTTCCCTCCATCCTGCCTCCATGAGCCTCTCTGGGATGGGGATGCCCGAGGGCAGCAAAAGAGTAGAAAGCAGAGAACAAAGAGATGTGACAGAAAGACTGGCCAAAGTGATTTTCGGAGCAGATTTGTTTTGGTGGAGGTGGTTTTGGAAGAAGAAGCCATTGATTATCTAGTTTTTAAAAACCTGCTCAATGGAATCTAGGTTGTGTAGACTATAAGATCTGTGGATGGAAGCCGGGTATCAATATTCCTGAGATAGATGGGCAGAGCTAAGGGGGCCTAGGGAGGGAACCCTAGAGACCAACCCATCTGCCCTGACTTCTGAACTCTTAGAGTTCTCTCCATTAACTTAGTGCTACCATTTCTTTTCCCTACTCCCCCTTGCTTCTCTCTCTCTGTGTGGGCAATGACTTGCAAAGTATCCTAGAAAAGCCAGCTTCTTACCAATCTATCCGTCTAGGGCTTCTCTGGGGTTTCTTGGTAATCACTGACCTACCAAGTCTACCATCTGTTCATGTGACTAGAGTTGGCTTTTTATCTCTTTAGAACCAGAGGGATAAAAACCACATATGAACACCTAACAGGTGGGGAGACCCCTATTGATCAAGATCACGTGGGAAGTTGGAGACTGAATTAGGATGAGGAACAGGGTCCACCTTGCTTACTGTCTTGTGTTTGACTTACTGCCTCCTCTGATCCACAGAGGGGAGCTTTGCCTTACTTTCAAACAGTAGATTTATTTGTTTTTAAAGGTTTACTTATTGGTGCACATCTGTATGTGTGCACATGTGTGTGCAGGTGCCCATGTAGGTCAGAAGAAGGCATTGGGTCCTCCGTAGCTGGAGTTGGAGGCTGTTTCTGAGCTATCTGATGTGAGTACTGGTCATCAGGAAGAGCAGCAAGTGCTCCTAACCAATGAGCTCCAGCCCTATTATTTATTGTCTTTTAATCAATTAATTTTCTTCGGGTTCCTACTGTTTAGCTCCTTCCTCTGTCAGCCAATGAGAATCCCCTCCTCGGTGATCAAAGTTCATTCTGTAGGGATTCAGCACAGGTTCAGGTGTTAATCTCAGTTTTTTATTTAGTTTAATTATTTATCTTTGTCACTTGTGTTTGGAGGGGGGTGGTCTCCTATGTGGCCCAGGCAATCCTTATACTGGAGACCTTCCTGGTCTCTGGTAATAGCATGCACCACCTTGTCTAGCTCCGAATCTCAACTTTTTGCTTGGGTCAGACAAATACCCAACGGGAAGGATTCCAAGCTACCAATGACATTCCCAGGACAGACCAAGACAATGGTTTATGCCAGAATCTTCTTGGTTCGGAATTTTATCTGTGGAGAAAACAACCAGCTGTCAGCTGGTCTATTTCGGAAGGTCCTGCCAAAGTCTTTCTCAAAGGGTGGTGTGGATTCTATATTCCTTGATATATTGTATGCTTTCAAAGTCACCTGGCTCCTCTCCCAGTGGACTTCCTAAATTTTTGCTAGAGAATAGTTGTTCTGGCGTAGGAGAGGGATGGGCACAGGCAGGACTTCCTGTCTTCCCCAGGGATTCCTGGGAAGCCCAGAAGTGGTGGTTCTTGGGTGTTTCATTGAAGGGTGGTAGAGACGGAAGAACTGGAAACCACCCAGGGTCCCTCAGGCTCTGGCACCAAAACCATGCAGACCCAGAGGGCCTCAGCAGATGCAGCTTAACACTGGGAAAAGGGATGAACGGACAGAGTCCCCCGACAGGCAGTTTCCAGGCTTCCAGGCCTCACGGATGGCAGTCCATGCATGGAAATAAAGAACGGACTCTGGAGATCAGTTAAAGGAGGTCACTTGTTTTTTCTTTCTCTCTTTTGAGGCAGAGAGTTTTAAAGATACTATTAGAAACAGAGTCATCTCATAAAGGAAATTCTGATACCCCAGTACAGTAGAAAAGAAAAGGATTTACAAACATTTATTCTAGCCAGCTTTCTTTCTTTCTTTCTTTCGTTTGTTGGTTAGTTGGTTGGTTTTGTGTGTGGCCCCGGCTGAGTTCAAATATGATCCCCCTGCCTTGCCCTCCCAGTTGCTGTGATCTGAGTACATGCATGCACTTAGCCGCTGAAGATAATTTTCTGGTTTGGGTTGTTTTGTTTGTTTCTGACAGGGTCATGTTATCCTCTAAGCTATTCTTCGATGAGAACAGCCATTATTGACATCAGAGCAGCTGTGACTGTTTGTAAGAGACCCCCAAAATCAGGCTTGTTGACTGACATCCCCCCCCAGGAGGAGATGAGGATCATTAGAGCCTTACCTGAGGTTCATATCATTCTCTCCGTTCCTTCCCGTCAGTTGTGTGTAATTCTGACCCAATTGTGTGTGTGTGTGTGTGTGTGTGTGTGTGTGTGTACGTACACCACGGACAATTAACTGGAGGGCGTGTTCTATGCAGCTGTGGGAAAACCATTATCAGTCCTCAAAGAAGACTCTCCAGTATGGCTGCTCTGGGGTCCCCCATGCTCCTGTGCGTGCCCCTTCTCCGGCTCCATAAGAAAGCCCATAAAACCCACTGTTTTCCCGGAGCATACTTTGGTTTGTCATTGTGGCATTATAAGGAGAAGGCAGACTTTTGTTACGTCTCCCTAAGGCAAGAACTTTCACAGGCCCTGAAACTCACCATGTAGCCCAGACTGGCCTTAAACTTCTAGTAGTCCTCCGTTCACAACCTCCCAAGAATTGACGTCACAAGAATGCACTACTATTCCTGGCTTAGCTTTCTTGCTTCAAAATTTGAAATTATATTTGTTTATGACTCATTCATCCATTCATGTGGAGAGAGAGAGAGAGAGAGAGAGAGAGAGAGAGAGAGAGAGAGAGAGGTGTGTGTGTGTGTGTGTGTGTGTGTGTGTGTATAGACATGTCATGGCACATACATGGAGGTCAGGTCATCAGGCTTGGTGGCAAGTGCTTGACCTGCTAAAGGTCAGCATAGCAAAAGGATGAACAAACCTAAGCTTTCTTTTTGTTTTATAAGTCACTATGCTCTTCTGGTTTTCTCATTCCAAGGAAACGTACTTCATGCTCACACAGCCCCAAAGAGGGTAGATGGCTCTGCCTTGCAGACTGGTCCTATAGAGTCCTCTTAGAATCCTTCCTTCCCCTCAGCCCAGGGAATTCTTGGCTCCCCTCTTTCTCTCCAGACTTACCACTCACCTCTGGCTTTACTCTTCCCGGTTCTGTTTCTATCTGCCTGGGGAGGCTCAGGACTCACGCTCTCCTTCTCCCTCTCCTTGCAGATTAAGACAGAGGATCTGGGTGACACTTTGCAGCAGAGCCTCTCCCACAGGCCATGCCACCTGAGCCAAGGGCCTACCATGATGCCTGGAAACCAAATGTCTGGGGTAGGTGCCAGCCTGTGTCATTGACTCCACCCAGTGTGCTTACTGGGCCAGAGAGCTCATTCTAGCCTTTCTATGAAATGCTGGGCTTCTACACTATGAATCCACCCAAAGAGCACCCATTGCAAACAAAGGAGGCCCAGGATTATGTTTGTGGGGCTTCCAAAAGCAGTCCTTGCAGAAGTGAGGCCTGCAGAAGTGGGGGACATCTCATGGCTTTTGCAGAACCAGAAGCCAGTCTTGAAAAAATCCAAAGTCCCGACAGCTGTGCTGTGGGTCCAACGTTGAGGGCCTCCAGTGACAGACAGTGGCTTTCTCTGTGTCCTTTCAAGATTATATGACAAAACTAAACTGGTGTCGGGAGAGCAGTGACTGCCGGGGCCATTAGGATGAAAACCTCCAAGGAGATCTTATGGTTGACCTGGGGGAGAAAGATCTACTTTTCCAACCATACATATTTACCCCTTCACCTCCTTCATTCCATGAGGTCTGTCAACTGTATGTGCACGGTCCCCGGTGGGTCTGGAGCCTCCAGTTGCTGGGGTTGTTGTTTCTGTGTCTTGAGCAAGGTGAGAGAGGCTCAGAGTGATGGGCTTTCTGTTTAATCAAATTGATTTTATTAAAATGTAAGCGTGAGACAGAGTCTGTTGGCGCACGCCGTTGATCCTAGAACTCGGGAGGCTGAGGCAGGCGGATCTCTAAATCCAAGGCCGGCCTGCTCTACAGAGCAAGCTCCAGGTTACATAATAAGAAACCATGTCTCGAAACAAAACAACAGAGCCAGGCATGAAGGAGCATGGCTCTCATCCCGGTTGTCATGAAGCCGAGGCAGAAGGAGTCACTACAAATTCAAGGCCCCCTTGGGCTACACTGTGAGTTTGCAGCTCGTGTGGTTATGGAGTGAGAGCTTGTCTCAAGCAAACAACAGCAAAAGTAACTGATCATTTGCCCCATCCCCTAGAACCTTCTAGAAAGACTCGGGTACAGGAAATACCTAAAGGGTGGCTTTTAGCATTATCGAGTGACAGGATAGTTTAAGGAAATGGATGGTTGGCATTGATGCCACTTCTAGGATAAGCCTCTGCGATTCAGGTGATACCTATTCTCCGTCCTCGGGGCATCTGCTGTTGGGAGGCAGATGGAAGCTTGAGAGCTAAATAACTATGCTGCAGGGGCCGATTGCAGGAGCAACGGTAGCACTTGTAGTGGAGTAAGTATAGTGCACCACGTCCTGTGCTACGTGTCCCCAACACCTAGCAGAATGAAGCAAGGATATTGCCCACAACTCCAGAGTTTGCTGCCCCAGGGACTCTAGGAGCCGTAGCCTAACAGGTTTATTCAGGTCCCCCACTTGTAGACGACGTAACATCTGTGTATCTCCCCACATGTAGGACATGGCTTCTCTCCATCCACTTCAGCAGCTTGTGCTGGTCCCTGGCCACTTACAGTCTGTATCCCAGTTTCTGCTTTCCCAGACCCCTCCTGGGCAGCAAGGTAAGTATCCTGGGCTTTGTACAGTCACTACCAGAGTCTAGAAAAGGCTGTTGTTGCTTACTGGGTGTGGGAGTGTCACAAATGTTACTCACCCCTCTGGTATGAAAACCAGCTTGGGGCTGGGAATAGCTCTCAGCTTACAGAAGGCCCTAGGTTTGAGTCCTGGCATTACACGAAACCAGCCACGGGGTGCCATCTTTAAACCTAGCAGACTTGTAGGCGGTGGCAGGAGGCTCACCCTTTGTCTGCACAGCAAGTTTAAAGTCAACCCGGGTTTTGTATGGAAATCCTGTCTGAAAAAGACCAGCTTCTCTGCCTGAGACCTAGGGAGGGGGTCCCTGTGGGGCCCCTCCAGACTATTCAGTGTTCCTGTTTCTCCCTCCCGCCCAGGCTCTTGCTGAAACTACATTTTTCATAGAAATTGGGTCTAAAGGTTTGGAATGGTGGGGATGTGGGTTGAGGTAACACAAGGAAGTCAAAGCTACCTGGGAAACGAGTACGATGAGTCTGATTCTTTGGAAGTCGGCTTGCTTTGAGCCTTTTCGCTCCTGTTGGCCTGGCTATGATCTGTCTGGATGGAACAGCAGTGCCTCCCACAGGCCGTAGAAATAGGTTCTGGTTGTCTTTGGCAGAAAGCCCTGAGCAAACAGATCAGAGAGTATTACTAACACTGGGCATCATTGCTTAACATGCCCGGGAGTCTTTGGAGTTGTTTTCCTGACTTATTCCTCAGAGCGCTGTTGTGCTATAGATAGCCTTACTACATGCTGGTGACCTACTAGAAAGTTCCAGAACAGCTTGAGCCCCGTGCTCTGAGATTATCACACTGTACTGCTTGCCTCTCCACCCACTTATGCCAAACAGGGCTGAAAATGCTGGTGGAAGTACAAGTTGTGCATAGCTTATACTCTAGAGGAAGATTTGGAAATCCAGGCAGCTTACAGTCCACTCCGAGCAACCTGCCCGCGAGACACAGGCCCTGGGCTTAGCTTGCAGGGTGTCTTGGAATAGCACTGGGACGAATGGGAACACATCAGAGTGTTTATTTTTGGTTAACCAGCACCCATCACACTCCTGGACTAGGAAAGAGAAGATGAACATTAGTTCGGCCTCTCTCTGGAAGATTGTACTGTGGTGTGAGCATGGCCCAGGCACAGAATGCAGGGGCACAGGCATATGATACAATAGAAGAGATAGAAAGCAGGTTAAAATGTGAAGTCAGAGAAACTTTTTTTTTAATTACTGGCTGTGTTTCTGTAGAAAATTCACACAATTTCTGCAGGTTTGCGTCCTGTAAAATGAAAAAGGAAAGCTCTGTACAACAAGGTCAGGGATGGGCGCGTGGTTCCGTTCACATGGCAAGCCTCTGTACATTGCAGAATGCAGTGGAAGCAAAAATAACATTCAGGCCTCTTCGTTCCCAGCCCAGGGTTCCTCTAAGGCCTCTCTTATACCTTTTGACCTTTTGGGGCTAAAAGAGCGGAAGGGCCAACTTTAACAGGTGTGGTACATTAGTGACCCAGAACCATCTGGGAAGGGCAGATATGCCCAAGAGCTTGTCTACGCTAAGTGACTGAGATCTGCCTCTGTTGTCGGCTTTTGTGGTCTGGGGGGTTCCCTCCTGCCATGAATGAGAAGTGCTGACTCTGTCCACCAGAAGACAGAAACTACTTACCACAGACAGGCAGGGGCTTTTCTTGGAATTTTTCCCTGAAGACAAAAGGAGAGGGAGGTCCCTAGGAAAGGGAGCCTGTAGGTGAGTCCGCACTGCCCAACGGAGTTTGAAGGCCCCAGCATCTGGCCTTCCTCTTGCTCCCAGTCCTCCCTCCCATGAATTTAATGACCTGGTCTTCAGGAGCCTCTGACCAATGACTCAGTACCCTTTCCCACAATATGGTACCACCTGCTTGCTCTGTTTTACAGATCTGGCAGTCCTAAACATCTCAAGTGCTTCCCCTTGGAGGCAGATTGAAATACCCAGCTCCCCCCAGGGCTCTGTAGTCATTCCTGTGTCCTCTTCTCTCTGGGCTTCTCACCCTGCTAATCAGATCTCAGGGAGAGTGTCTTGACCGTCCTCTGCCTTTGCGGCTTCACAGGCAGGCAGGCAGGCAGGACAGGTTTGGGGACTCTGTTTACAGCTGTTTATCCCAGAGTCTGGTCGGCCTCCACCTGATGTGGCAATTGCTGGCAGTGCCCACAGGGCTTTTCAGCCAGGCTTAGGGTGGGTTGTGGGACCTGATTAGGTGAGCAGGAGGAGGGGGCAGTTAGCATGGTTTCAATGTTCAGCTTGTCTTTCAAATGGCCTGGATTTTGTTTGTTTGTTTGTTTGTTCCTTTGTCCCTTTGTCCTCCCCTGTCACTCAGGTCTGCAGCCGAATCTTCTCTCCTTTCCACAGCAACAGAGCACTCTACTCCTCCCACAGACAGGACCTGGCCTCACCTCCCAGGTAACTGCTACTCTCCACCCCTCCTGATTCTTAACAGATTGTCTCAGCCCTGGGCAAACATCAACTTCTCAGTCTTCCCCTCGTTAGCAGGACACTCACTCTGAGGGTTCTCCCTCTCGGTACCTGGGGAAACCCCAAATTACTCCTAAGGAGGTCATTTGCCCTGTCACTAGAATGAGGCTGCCAGGCTGGCCAGCTACCTGTCAGCAGCTTCAGTCCCTGGCATCACCTCTCTCAGAATTTAGCCAGTTACTCAAGGGATGCTGATATCCCCCCCAGTTCCACCCAGATTGCCAAGGAGGGCAGGGTACCAAAGCCAGTATCTCACCTCAGGACCACTTCAGCAGACTACATCCTGCAATGGGCGGGTGTTGGGGACAAGCAGGCTGAGATCTAGCAGGAGGGCCCTATGTAAACCCGATGTGGCTCACATCTATTATCAATTATGAAATAAAAGCCCGTTTCTTGCCAGGGATCCCACTGGACCATCAATTACCTGCACAGATACATGACTTGTTTCTACAAGGGATGACCAGAAGTGACCACAGAGACTTTTAATATTCTTTCTCTGGGCTAAATCCCCAAGGCTCACAGAAGGACCTTTGGCTTTTCCCAGGCCTAACGTCCACAGAAGATAGCTAGAGGGGGAGCGCCACCTAGTGGCTGAGTGAAATGGGGACAGCTAAGTCAGATGATGCACTTTTGTGCATGGCATCCTTATTCATCCTGACCTATGACTACGAGGTTCTAGAGCGCACTCAGGACCAGTTCTTGCGTCTACTGTTAGAACACAACGAAATTGTTGGAGGAGCCATAGAAGGTGTTTAAGACCCTTCTACTCGGGGTGCCATGGTTTGTCTGTAGTCCTGGCTACCAGATGAGGCCAAGGCGTGAGAATGGCTTGTTGAAGACTGTCTTGGGTAACACAAAGAGACCTTGTCTATGTGTAAATGCATAGAAAGGTCCTCCTAGGGGCTGACCAACAGTCCCAGAAACAAGAGCAAAGAGAGGTACAAGAATGAACTCTGGGACGTCAAACTGATATAATTGGGCAGTTGGTGGAGCAGGAGGCAGCTGTGTTGTTCACTGAGTTTGTCAAATGAAATAGCAAGCGAATTAACAAAAAAGAAACTCAAGGGCTACTAGAACTTTATTCTGAGGATCTGTCTCCCTCCACCGCCACCCTCATCTCCTGCAAAGCAGGGCCCACCTGTGATGTTTCTAGCCATTCTGATCTAGGAGACGCCTCTTCTAAAAATGAGGAGAAAACTCTTTAACTTGACTCTGGCTCCTTATCCTCTTCTTCATGAGGATGCCAGTCTCTGGTAAACCAGAACAGGAGAGGGATTTAACTTTCTCTAAGCAAAAAAGCGAAGAAGAGAGAGACAAGGGGATTTTTCACTCGTTGTCCTCAAAGGCAGTAAAGTAGTCTTTGTGCTGGACCACAGTGTCTGGCTCTCGAGATCTGGACTGCACCCCATCTTTGTGGAGTAATAGATATCTCAGGGACTGGAGAGATGGCTCAGTGGTTAAGAGCACTGGCTATTCTTGTAGAGGACCTAGATTTGGTTTCCAGAATCCACATGGTGTGTAATGCCCAAAATCAACCTATAAGCCTCACCTGCCCAGGAACCAGGTAACTTCCTGGGGTGCTGGGAAATGTAGTCCTTGAGAAATAATGACGCCTCGTGGGAAAGTACAGGAGGCCTGTAGGTTTGTCTCCATGTGGCTGAAGCACGTGGCTTGAGGCAATTCAAGGGAATTGTCCTGACCCAAGTCCATCTCTTGGTCTGTATTTAATACTCAGTAAATGCTTGCTTTAAATTGGGCCCAAAATGGTGTGCTTGGTTCTCCTGGTGAATCACAGGATTAACAGGTGGTTCATAAACATCTGTAACTCCAGTTCTAGGGGATCAGACCCCCTTTCCTGACCTCCAAGAACACGCCTTGGTGCACTTACACACGTGCAGGCTAAAACACCCATACACATGAACAAGTAAATCTTTTTAGAAAGTAGATATTTCAAGACTAGATATATTCCTGATCTCATTGGAGTACAGTGTGGCTCTAAATAAAATGGTAAAATTTCCTGTGAAATAAGATTAAAGGGGGAATGTCTTTTGACAAGGCACACTGAGATAACACTAGGTAAAACAAAACAAAAACCAACCAAACAACAACAACAAAACCTTTGACTGGAGTCAGAGAGATGGCGCTACCCATCTCAGTGGTGGGTAGACATGGTGGCTTACAGCCGTCTGTAACTCCACTCCCAGGGGATCCGACGCCCTTCTTGTTTCTGTAGGCCATGGGTTCACAGAGTGCACAGTCATATATCTATAGGCAAAACCACCCAAACACATAAAATAAAAAAATAAATAAATCTTTCAAAAATGCCTTTGATCAAAGTTACAACACCCTCCAGGAATAGTGGTATATGTCTATAAATCTGGTATGGTGAAGGCTGAGGCAGGAGGATTGTGAGGACCAGGCCAGATTGGGCAACATAACAAGATCCTTTCTAAAAGAAAGGAAGGAAGGAAGGAAGGAAGGAAGGAAAGAAGGAAGGAAGGAAGGAAGGAAGGAAGGAAGGAAGGAAGAAAGAAAATATACAAAATCAACCCACAGCATTTTCTTTAAAGAGAACAGTAAAGTGACCCTCATTACTAATGTCTTGGATTTCCAGATCTCCACCCCACCCCCACCCCTGCTGTCTTCATTCTGTGACTGTTGTGTGTGCCTCCATCATTACTTTGTTCTATGGAAAAGAACATGGGCCAAGCCAATGACCTTTTCCTTGTCCCATGCTGAGATTTGTCCCAAGCTGAGATCTCAGATCTCACAGTAAACAACCCTGCCAGTTCCTTTTATGGTGGAAAGCTGAGTAGAGGAAGTCACCTATTCTGGGTCAGTGAGTCACAGACCAAACGCCAAAATGACCACCTCTTTGTCTTGGCTTCTTTCTGGGTCTGCCCCAGGTACCCTGTTTTTTGTTCCAGATCATAGAAATGCTAATTCTCTGTCTCTGCCCATCCGAAACAATAGGGCTCAGGGAACCCAAGGCCCTGTCACCCTGTAAGCGAATCTTTCAGTAACAACTGCAGACATCTCAGTGAGTCTTTGCAGCTCACCGCAGCATGCGTTCCTTATCAGGCAGTTGGACGCCCTGGGCTGTCAGGATCCTCTTTAGAGCCCCACCTGGAAGCTTCTCAACATCTGCCAGGGCCCAAGCATCTGCCTGGCCCCGGAGGGAATGACGAACCCACTGACCTGGAGGAGCTGGAGAAGTTCGCCAAGACCTTCAAGCAGAGGCGCATAAAGCTAGGCTTCACACAGGTTTGCTTTGGGAGCGGGAGTTGGAAAAACTGTGTTGTGGTGATAAAGGCTGTGTCTACCCGAGTGCAGGCTTCAGGAGCATCCCGACATGTCTTTGGAGCAAGTACACTACATCCTGTTCCCTGTGAATCGAGCAGGGGTTGCTAGTGGGAAGGAAAGTAGGGGTATTGCTCAGGGAGATAGAGGAATAAAGACCAGGAAAGGGCGTGGCCCCACAGAGAGCGAGAGATAAGCTGGTTTTATATCCTAGAGGAAAAAGACTAGGAAGGTGCATGGCTGTGAGCAGATGCTCAGGGCTCGGACTGTGTGGTAGCTTTAGGGTGGTGGAGGTCACAGGCAAGAAAAGGACATCTGTCCCTTACCCTCCTTGCTCTCGTTTCCTCTCACAGGGGGATGTGGGATTGGCGATGGGAAAGCTGTATGGTAACGACTTCAGCCAGACTACCATCTCGAGATTTGAGGCCCTCAACCTGAGTTTCAAGAACATGTGTAAACTCAAGCCACTGCTGGAGAAGTGGCTGAATGATGCAGGTGGGTGGCAGGGAGTGAGAAACAAGCACAGAAGGGGCCCCGGGAGATTCCATGGGGGGCTTTTTAGGGGCATGTGTGTGATGGGGCTTGAGCAAGGTAAGAGGTGGATTACTTCTCCTCTGCAGCCTGGCATGAACCAAGAAGTGAGACCTAGGAGACTGCCTATTAGTCTGTTCTGTTCTGTACTCTCTTCTGTTCTATTCTCCTTTCTTCTCTCTTCTCTTCTCTTCTCTTCTCTTCTCTTCTCTTCTCTTCTCTTCTCTTCTCGTCTCTTCTCTCTTCTCTTCTCTTCTCTTCTCTTCTCTTCTCTTCTCTTCTCTCTCCTCCTCTATTCTATTTTCTACCCCAGAGCTAAGTTATATTTCGAGATAGCTGTTTAGAGGCAAGATTTACTTACTCAGATTGTATGGGAATCAGCGTGGGTCAGGAGACCAGAAGGAGGGCCCTGTAGGGTCCCACTGAGGCAAGAAGTCTCAGGCCCAGCTCCAGTGTTTGGGTCTTTTTCTTTTTTAAACAACTTGCTTATTTATTGTATATGTGTGAGTACACTGTCGCTGTCTTCAGACACACCAAAAGAGGGCATCAGATCCCATTACAGATGGTTGTGAGCCACCATGTGGTTGCTGGGAATTGAACTCAGGACCACTGCAAGAGCAGTCAGTGCTCTTAACCACTGAGCCATCTCTCCAGCCTCCCCAACCCCCACCCCCAACCCCCACCACCAAGCTTTTTAGGTCTTTATTTTGCTATTCTAGAGCAGGTGTCAGAGGACAGACAATAGCCATGATCCGGACTGGCCAGAAAAGCCTGTCAGAAGGAAGGGTGATCAGGAGGTAGAGTCTGTCAAGATCCAGGGAGTCAGAACCAGAAGCTAATGAATGGGAGGACATAGCAGCAGAAAGAGGAAGGGACAGAGCTTCTGACGTTTGAACCAAATAAAATTGTTTGTCTTTGGGGGCTGGGTGAGGCACTGGAGGTTTGACCACAGTGCCTGTTCATCTCTCCAACTGAGACTCCCCCCTCTCCCAGAATATCTCCACACACTGCCAAGTGTGCTCAGGGACATGAGTGGTGCAGGTGGTGATGGTCTCTCTGCTTGAGACCATCTAGGTGAGAGGGAAGGAACAGTCCTCTCTCTCCAGGGTCAGGTTCTGTTAAGTGGGGTGGGTTATTGATTCCCATTCGACTGGTAAAGGCAGGAGGGGGTGGGCTGAGCGGCCAGGGTGGTTCTCTTCAAGGAAGGTCCTCTCCCTCAGAAGCGTGCCTGGGAATCGTACCCCCTCCTCAACCTATTGCCAGGAGACAACTTTTACTGGAACATCCAAATCGAAGAAATGATCTGAAGCTCCTAGAGTCCTTGGGGAAGGATTTTACAGTATTGTTAGTACAGGTTCTCCCCACCTTGCGACCTTGGCTCCCACCTTATACTTGTGGATGGATGGCTTTAGAACTAGTGTAGGTTCCTAAGTGCTAGCGAAAACCATTCCACTCAGTGCTCACAGATGGGCACATCTCTTAAAATAGGTCATATGGTGTGACTCATAGCTCTGCCTGCAACCCTTACGCCCACACAGACCACTGATGTCTGGGCATCCCTGAACCATGACTACAAACACCAGGAGACTCTGTGGGGGGAGCCCTCGGGGGTATTTGCCCAGAGCATCCTGGAGAAGCAGGACGTGATACGTCTTAGTTAGGGTTTTACTGCTGTGAACAGACACCATGACCAAGGCAAGTCTTAAAAAGGACAACATTTAATTGGGGCTGGCTTACAGGTTCAGAGGTTCAGTCCATTCTCATCAAGGTGGGAGCATGGCAGCATCCAGGCAGGCATGGTGCAGGAGGAGCTGAGAGCTCTACACCTTCATCTGAAGGCAGCTAGTGGAAGACTGACTTCCAGCCAGCTAGGACGAGGGTCTTAAGCTTATGCTCACAATGATCTATCTACTCCAACAAGGCCACATCTTTTAATAGTGCCACTCCCTGGGCCAAGCATATATAGTACAGCACATAGTCCATTTTGGATTATCTGCTGGAGTCAGGGCAGGATCCATGGGAAGGACTAATAAATCTCAGGTTTGCTCTGGCAGGCTAGAGCAGCCACACATCTCCATCTCTGAGCTTCATTTGCTCCTCTCTCCAGAGTCCTCCCCGTCAGACCCTTCAGCAAGCACTCCCAGCTCGTACCCCACTCTCAGCGAAGTATTTGGCAGGAAGAGGAAGAAACGGACCAGCATCGAGACCAACATCCGCCTGACTTTGGAGAAGCGATTTCAAGATGTGAGCAGCATCCTCGGGTGGGAATGGGTGGGCTTGAGCAGGTCCCACCTGTGCAGGAAGCTGGGCTCGGTCCAAGACCCTAAGCACTACTCCCCTATCCTCCACCTCCCTGGGAAGGCGCCAAGTCACCCTTCTACTCTGGGAGCCCAGGAAGGCTAACCTCCCAAAGTTCCAGAAAACTCTTCCACTTTCTCTGATATTTATTTGGGGCTCCTTGTCTTTCTCACTGCAAGATTCAAGAATGGGACACAGTGTGTGTGTGTGTGGTTTATGTGTGGTGTGTGTGTGTGTGTGTGTGTTGGGATCTATATATTTGAGGCAATGGGAGAAAGAAGTCAGAGCATTATATAAGTCTCTGTCTTTTTTGAAGCAAATTTTACTTTTCAACTTAAAAGTATAATTAAGAGCTTGCAAGAGGACTCAGTGAGGAGGAAAGGTGCTTATAGCCAAGCCTGATGACCTACGTTCAATCCCTGGGAGAACATGGTGGAAGGAGAGAACCAGTTCCTGCAAGTTGCCCTCTGACCTCCACACACCTTTGCCATGGTGTATGAACACATAAGCATTACATTTTTTGAAAAGGGTTTCAGCTTTAGTAAAAGATGTAGTAAATGCCCATTGTCAACCATTTGGGAAGCACAGAGAGAAGGAGAAAGGAAAAAAGAACCCATGGTCTTTTGTTTTGTTTTTGTTTTGCCTCCTGCTTGTCTGTCTTGTTTGCCTTTGCTGTTTAAAGATCTAGTCTCACACTGGAGTTTGCCCAGACCAACCTGTATAGAACCCATTATGTAGCCCAGGCTAGCCTCAAGCTCATAGCGCTCCTCCTGAGTCCGTCGCCAAGTGTTAGGACTATGCTTGGGCCTCTGCCACCGTCCCCAGCTCACAGTGCCTTCCAAAAGCACTTGCTTGGGTTCCTTTTTCCTTACCCACTTTCACTCTGGTGGTTATAGTGCACAATCTCCCCGCCTTCCCCCAACAATTAAACTTTTATTTTTTTAAAGTTATTTTTAAAACATGCATTCATGTCTTTTTTTTTTAACTAAAAGTTTTCAAATCTTTCCATTTTCTAAATTACATCTTTGAGCCATAGATTCTGGACGCTCAAGAACAGCAAAAGCGTATTCTTGAGGGAGTGCATGCAAACTGTGGGCCTCACGGGAGCTGAGGGTGAGAAGCGGGATATCCAGGTGACTACTGAGAGCCTCTGTAGAGATCCTTCAGGTAGCAGTCCCTAGAGCCTCCCTGGATACTGAAAACTCCTCAATCCAGCCTTGGAGGTTCTGGCTGCTAAGATTGCTACCCTGGAGCAGGTCTACCAATGAGTCTGGCTTGGGGATGCCACTCCATGGCTGCATCCTGCTAGCTCGATGACTGGAGTTGAGCTTCCCATCTTTTTAGGTTTCTTAGTTTAGTTAAAGGAGGATGCCGGGCTGAGGGAGAGGGGCTCAAGCCACAGACTGGGTGGCAGGTCAGAAGGACAGAGTGATGACATCATATTGCCTGCAGCTCAGAACGTGGTAGGCCTGAGAGTTCCAGCCTCCTCGTTTTCTAAGAGATGTGAAGGGAGAGGTTATGAGGAAGGACTCAGGGGGATGTGTTTTTCCCAAGGAGCCCAGCTGCCCTTCATAATTCACCTGTGGAGGCCTTCCAGAGGAACTACTCACTAGGCAAGGAGTACAGGAAGAGACCTATCTCTTGTATCCTCTCTCCCGTACCAGCCCTGCGCTTGACGCTATACACATGCTTAACCCTTACCACAGTCTGACGTGCTAGCTGGTTGTCTCATTCCATATATGGGAAGACTGAGGTGCAGAGGTAAAGCAGATTTCTAAAGACACTCAGTAGACATGGGATAAAGCCAGTATTCCACCCTTGGTCTAAGGCCTTTGACCTGTGTATTCAATTCTTTGTGTTTGGAACATCTGACCCTCACCTGCAATTCCTGAGCCTGTTTCTGTCTCCTGACCACACCCTATCCCTTTGTCCCTAAAGAACCCTAAACCCAGCTCGGAAGAGATTTCCATGATTGCGGAGCAGTTGTCCATGGAGAAGGAAGTGGTAAGAGTCTGGTTCTGCAATCGACGCCAAAAGGAGAAGAGAATCAACTGCCCTGTGGCCACACCTGTCAAGCCGCCCATCTACAACTCCCGGCTGGTAAGTGGCTTGGTGCCAGACTGATTGCCAAACACTTGGTGGACTGGTACCTGAAGGCCGAGAGTCTTCCGTCCTAGAGAGTGGTAGTTACTGGGGAGGGGAGATTCTGTGCACGAATAAACAAGTGGATTCAACTTATAAAAATGCATGATACGGAGATTAAACATGGGTGGAAGGGGGCTGTTGAGATAGCATAGCCTGGAAGGGTGCTTGCTGCCCAACCTGATGACCCATTTTCCATCTCTGAGACGCCCATAGGAAGGAGAGAACCAGTTCCCAAAAGTTGCCCTGTTACCGTTACACATGCTATGGTGGAGCTCACAAAATCATACACGTATGTAAAGTAATTAAAACGTAATCCAATTTTTACAAACATGCGTAAAGGTGCACAACGTGACTGGGACATTTGCGCCTTTTGAACAGGAGACTGGAGATAGCCCGTCTGATTAGGTGGTATTTGAATGAAAAATGTAAACTTCATACGGGGATGAAATATGGGTCTATCTAGGCGGCAGAGTATTCAAGCTGGTGGGACCAGCAAGGAAGTCTATGCAAAAGGGGCCAAAAGCAGGTGACTTCAGAGAAGTAGTGGGGAGCAGATTCCCCAGGGTCTTGGAATTCAATGAGAGGACCCAGGACTTCAGCTGACTGGAGTAGGAAGGAATTGGAGAAGCCTAGATGTATAAGTCTGTACTGGGACATGGGCTGCTAGGCAGAGAACAACATGGGAAGCAGGAGACCAGTCAGGAGACAACCATCAAGCTGAGAGTAGAGGAGGCTTGGAGCATGGTAGCCATGGTGATGAGCGTGAACTTGCTGGATCTGTATATTTCTCAGCCGTGAAACCAACAAGACATGCTAATGGCTCAGACTCAAAAGCAGGACAGCAGGCAGGAAGGCACTGCCATGTTTTTTCTGGGTGGCTTTGTTGATTTTGTTTTGTTTGTTTTATGGTACAGGGTCCCATGTAGCCCAGGCTAGCCTTAAGCTCACTATATAGCCAAGAGTGACCTCTATCTACCTCCCATGTTTATAGGTAGTATAGGTATGTATCACCACACATGGTTTCTCTCATGTGAGCTATGGAACTCAGGACTTCCCACATGCTAGGCAAACACTCTTATCAACTGAGCTACCCGAGAACTAAAATTACAGACATGGGCCACCATGCATATTATTGACACTGCCCTTTTATAAAAATTATTGAGCTGGACATGGTGGCACACACCTTTAATCTCAGAACTCAGGAGGTAGAGAGGCAGGCTGGTCTCCATGAGTTCGAGACCGGCCTGGTATATGTGGTGGGTTCCAGGACAGCCAGAATGTTAGATGTGTTGACTAGGTACTCAAGAGGCAGTGCCTAGTTAGGGTTAAGTCTTAGCCTCTGGCCTGGAGAGATGGCTCAGTAGTTAGGAGCACTGACTGCTCTTCCAGAGATCCTGAGTTCAATTTCCAGGAATCACATGGTGGCTCACAGCCATCTGTAATGGGATCCGGTGCCCTCTTCTGGTGTGTCTGAAGATAGCGGACAATGTACTCATATACACAAATAAATCATTAAAAAAAGAAAGTCTCGGCCTCTGGTCTTCCAGGGCAAAGCCAAGTAAGACACAGTGAGAATATCTCGAAGTTCTAGGGAGACACGGAGGTTTGAGAATTAGAAAGGGTCAGAAAGAGATGAGACCTGGTTTGCCAATGTGGAGTTCTCCATCTTTAGGAACATTGTGGTAGAAGAGCTGGAAAGAATGATGTCCTCTAGTCTTCTAGCATTCCTGGGTGGCTGCAGGCTAGGTAAGACACAGCAATGACTTAACAACTACCACATTGTGGATACCCTTCCCCCATCCCACATAGTCCCGGGCCTACTCTATGTTGGTGTTCCTGTCAAGTACTGGAGAGAGAAGGATAAATACCCTTTATTTCCAGTCCAAGAGGACCTCTGTGTCAAGCAGAGGACACACACACAAGCAAACAAGAGGTAAACAGCAGGGTCTCTAAGCAACTTAGCAGCAGCAGCTGACACACCTTGGGGAGGGTAGCTAGGAAGGCTCCCCCAAGGAGGTCATTAATGCCTGAATTGAGTCTGCAAGAGGCAGGTAAATGTGGGGTGGGACTGTCTCCAGGGGAGACGGAAGGGCAGCGAGGTGGGGAGAAGTGTACAGCGCATTCAGGGAACCACAGGTTCCGTGCCCAGGAATGTCGAAAAGTGGACTGATCGATGGGTAGTTGATAGAGAAGAGTGTCAAGAGACACAGGGTCACGGGTGTAATGTGGTTGATAGAATGCTCGCCTGCTACGTGTGAGGCCCTGGGTTCCATCCTCAGCCCCGATGTATAATCTCAGCACAAGGGAGGTGGAACAGAAGTTCATGATCATCCTTGGTGACTTAGGAAATGACGGACCAGTTTGAGCTCCACGAGGCTCTATCTCAGAAACAAACAAACAAAACCATAAACTAAAGGCCTCGGTTAGTAAACTGAAAGCTGGCTCAGGGCAGGGAGAGCGATGGGGGCAGAATCCTTGCGATGACTCAGAGTGTTCAAGCTGGTCTGGTTGGGTAGACGGTAGCAGTATGTGTGGACCAAGCAAACAGGATCAGCTGGTTTTGGAGTGGGCAAAGGTAGTATTCCACTTCTATGCATCATCATGATATAGGCCTGCAGGACACCTAAGTGGGACTGCCCCAGAGACTTGGAATGATGGATACAGAGATCAGGAGAGAAGCCGGGATGGAGACATGGATTGGTGGTGTCACAAGCATAAGCATAGGGGTGGCAGTTGAAGTCCCGAGGGAGGAGAAGCTTCGTTACGGAAACCCGGGTAACATCAGCCGATTGAAAGCAAGAACCAGAGGAGGAAGAGCCTAAGAAAGCAAGAAGTAGAACCAAGTATGTGTGGAGAGCTGGGCAGGAGTCCCACACAAGCATTGTGGGAATGAGGATAAAAGGCACTCAAGTCAGCATAGCAGCCACAAGTGGGGAGCCCATGATTTGGTTGAAGGACATGGTGAGTTAGCCAGAGTCATTCTGCAGGCACAGGGAACAGCCTGTGAGAAATGCTGTTAAAGAACCCCAAGCTGGGGCTGTGAAGGTGGCTTAGCAGTTAACAGCCCTGGATGTCGTCAGAGGAATCCAGGTTTGATTCCCAGCGCTCACACAGCAGCTTAAAACTATCTAGAGCATCCTATGTTGTCTTCTGGCCTCTGCAGGCACCAGGCATTCACATGGTGCACAGACATACATGGAGGCAAAATATACCCATACACATAATCTAAATAAATCTTTTTGAAAAGACAAGAATTTTCAACATAAAAATGGCCATACCATGTCTGGAAAACAAAGTTCCACACTAGATATCACAAGAGGGAAGAGAATGTGTTCTAATCTTGTCTTTTTCTTCCTGCCTTTTTAAAAAAAGATGTATGTATATATGTATGTATGTATGTGTGTGCATGTGTATGTGTGTGTGTATATATGTACGTATATGAGTGCTCTATCTGCATGAACACCTGCATGCCCGAAGAGGGCATCAGATCCCAGTATAGATGGTTGTGAGCCATCATGTGGTTGCTGGGAATTGAACCCAGGACCTCTGGAAGAGCAGACAGTGCTCTTAACCACTGAGCCACCTCTTCAGCTTCTATCCTCGAGTCTTGATGGAATAAAAACCGGTGTCCTTTGTATCTGATCCAAAGCAATCTCAAGATAGTTGAGTTAGAAAAGTAGATTAATAAGGGCTGGTGCTGGAGAGATGGCTCAGTGGTTAAGGGCTCATAGTTCTCTTACAGAGGGCCTGGGTTCAGTTTCCAACACCCACTTCTGCTCCTGTGTATCTGCTGCAGGGGATCCAAGGTCCCCTTCTGGCCTCTATGGGTATTGCGGTCACATGCACATAAATACACATGTTTAAAAATAAAATCTTAAAATGAACAAAATTCTAAAGGGTTTTGGAAGTTGTATGTTGCTCAATGATATAACACCTGCTTAGCATGCACAAGAACATAGGCTCTGTCACAGCAACACACACACACACACACACACACACACACACACACACACACACCAGGAATGATTGCACAGATCAGTTTGGCACCATTTTGCTACCACATGTAAAAATATGTTTAAAGTAAGGGGCTGTCCATATACATGTTTACATATGCATAGCCTGTCTTTACCTGGAAATGGTAGGAGCTAATGACAGTGACTGCCTACCTTATTATCTACTTGAAAACAACCAATTTCTTGGGTGTGGCATCTGGGAGGAGAGGTGAGGTGATTGATAGCATCTCTCACCACTCTGCTGCTCCTCCCAAACTGTCCCCCTCCTGCCTCTACCTCTCACAGCCCTGCCCACTGGGCAAGCGCATTGTAAAAGGTCAGTGGCAGCATGGAGGAGGGTCGCTAATGAGTTAGGAACCGAGAACACGCTACATCCTGTTGGAGGGGCTGTCCCAGAGGAGGGGAGGACCGCAGCAGATGGCAGCTCCCTAAGTGGAGCGTCTACATCGGTGTCCTATGGAGATGCAGCTCAGAGGTTCCTTGTCAACATGAAAAAAGTCAAAAGAGTTAAAATCCTGCAGACCTCAGCTCAAAAGTGGAGCTAAAAGCGCACCTTGGGATAAGCAGGAGCCCATAGCCCTTTCTTCAGGGAATGAGGGAGCCAGCATTGAACAAGCTGGTGTTCTTTGCCAGTCACAGGGTTGGAAGTTTTATGGACATTATCTCATTAAATCTTAATTAAAGAAATATCAGGGAGGCGCTGCTGCTGTTTCACAGCTGAGAAAACCAAGCCTCCCTGGGGTTGGTAACTTACTCATAGTACGCAGATGGTGAGTGACAGAGCCAGATCTCACACCAATATCTGTCTGCTCCTTATGATTCTGGGCTAATCATGGTGAGGGGTAGGTTCCCGAACGGGGAGGTTAAAGTGTATTATCTTCTGTGTGAGTGTGTGTGAGTGTGTGTGTGTGAGTGTGTGTATCTGTGTGTGTGTGAGTGTGTGTGAGTGTGTGTGTGTATGAGTGTGTGTATCTGAGTGTGTGTGTGAGTGTGTGTGTGTGAGTGTGTGTCTGTGTGTGTGTGTGTGTGCGCGTGTGAGTTGTGGGGGGAAGCAGTCAATGTTGGACATCTTCCTCAATTGCTTCAAATCTTGTTTTTTTTTTTAGATAAGTTCTTTCATTGAGTCTGGTGCTCCCTGGTTTGGCTACATTCGATGCTCTTGTCTTCATCTTCCCAGCATGGGATTACAGGCTGTGACTGTTACACCTAGCTTTTCCATGGGTGCTGGACACCTGAACTCTGGTCCTCAGGCTTGAGAATCAAGCACTTTAAGTCTCTCTCTGTCTCTGTCTGTCTGTCTCTGTCTCTCTCTCTCACATACATGCGTGTTTATATGTGTGCGTGCACACACACACACACACACACACACACACACCACAGGGTTTTGCTATGTATCCCTAGCTGACGCAGAACTGACAGCCATCCCCTGCCTCAGTCTCTCAAGCACTGAAAGTAGAAATGGAGCAGGCAGCCCCAGCATCTTCCAGAACAAGGACCTCATTGGCTTGCTCCTCTCACCACCAGGGCACCCAGACAAGCCTTCAGCCTGGCAGTACCAGAGAAACTTTGCCAGGGGCCTCAGCAGAAGGGGGAATGGTCTATGTCTGTACCAGAGAGCTTCTGCAGCAGGCCGGAAGTGGGTCTGGTATATCCTAGTCCACAGGTCTTCCTACGGAGTACGAGGTGAAAACTTTGGAGTAGGAGATCATCAAGGAAGGCACACTGCTCTCTGCAGCCTTTAGCCCAGTGTCCTGAGAGAAGATGTCGCATGGACATTCGGACATTCACAGGCCTCTCTTGTTTTTTTTTTTTTTTTTCAGGTCTCTCCCTCAGGGTCTCTGGGCTCCCTCTCAGTCCCTCCTGTCCACAGCACCATGCCTGGAACAGGTGAGCTTTCAAATAAGGTTGCCAGACACCACGAGAATTAATCTAAATACCATATCAAAACTGAAAGAACCAGGGAGTGGTGGACACACCTTTAATCCCAGCCCTTGAGAGACAGAGGCAGGTGTTCAAGGCCAGTTTGGTTCACAAAGCGAGTTCCAGGACAGCCAGAGCCTACCTAAAGAAACCCTGTCTCAAAAGAAACAAAACAAACCAACCGAAAACACCCAACCTAAGCTAGCATTCCTTCTGTGTGTCTTGAAAGACATCAAAAACTCAGAATAGAAGAGAACAGGGCTCCAAGGTCACGTAAGTTTGGGAAACGCTTGTAAGCAAAGATTAAACAGGTGTTTGTTTTTATTTTAACTGCCCCATAGCTTAGTACTCAGGGTGTACAGTGCATTCCAAAATGAGCTCTACTGAAAGCTGGAGGAAGACAGGGTTTTGAACACATTTCCAGGGGTCTGTTTTTCCATAAGCACCTGTAGTGTTTCAGAGTTTAGTAGGATGGGCCAGTGCCCAGATGGTCTCTAGGATTGCTAACATCTGCCACAAATGGTAGGGTAAACCTCAACATGTCCTATTTATTTTTTTCAAACCTCAGTTTGAATAGTAAAATATATGACACTCTGTCCATGAAACACATGTTGGAATTCTCAACTCAAGGAATACCTATTTATTCTAAGGCCAGCGTTTTACAGAGGATAAAAATGAGGTTGGCGTGGGTCAGGGCAGGCCCAGAGGAGGCGAGGGTCCCCTTTCTTTGTGCAGTCAGAGAATGTGGGGTTCTGGCAGGTCGCTCTGCTCTCAGGTTTGCTTCCCCCGTGCCTCTTCCTTTCCTAGGCTTCACACACCTTTCCCCTCACGCCCAGGGTGTGTCCCACAGTAGGATGATTTTTGGCATCTGTCCTCTGCATTTGGCAAGTCGTGGGCTGCCAGAACCAGCCACACTACTCTGAGGGCCTGGGCTGCAGAGAGGACTTGAAAAGAGAGGGCCCCACCAAAGATGGGCTGACGGGTGGGCCTTGCTATTCGCATGGTGGACGGTGGACAGACGGGTGGAGGCAGGGTGCCCTGTGGGGATTACATCAGGAAATGATGTGTTGGAAGGGCTGTGTCACAAAGGTCCCCAGACCCAGCAGCATTATTTTGGCCTTGTTTTTGTCTCCCTTTGTCCTTAGTAACGTCATCCTGTTCCCCTGGGAACAACAGCAGGCCCTCGTCTCCCGGCTCAGGACTCCATGCCAGCAGCCCCACGGCATCTCAAAATAACTCCAAAGCAGCAATGAACCCCTCCTCCGCCGCCTTTAACTCCTCAGGGTAAGTAGAAGGAAGTGAGGAGGCATCTGGCAGGCTCGGGGGCACGTGAGGCGCTGGACCAGTGCCATAGGCGAGAACTGGAAACAGAAAGTAGGGTAGCAGTGGGGATGGATGGAGGAGGGAGGCTGGACTGCAACCCCCAGGGTTTAAAGAGGAGCTGTCACCAGTGAGCAGTCCTGGCAAGGGCTGATGTCAACAAAGCCAAAATTTCCATCCTCACCTCGATGGTGGAAATTTCCAAATGCTCACGTGAAAAACGATCAGGTCCTTCGCTGGGCTCAGGAGCCCTGCATACGAGGAACTGCAGTCAGAGGACATTCTGACCTGCGTCTGGAGCTCAGGCGTTGACCAACTCTGGCCTTTAGGTGTGGCTGGTACAGGGAGACAAAGAGGTGCTGCCGGAGCCCTGTCTCCCAGTTAAACCTGGGAGTCAGCAGGTGTAACGGGCCTTAGCTCCCAAAGTGGCTAAACTACTGGAAAAAGTGTCCTTAGTATGGACGCAGCGAGAACCTTCCCAGGTGCAGGCGTGGGGGCTGGGCAGACAGTCCAGCTGGTAAAGTGGGGTGTCTTGCAAGCATGAAGACTAAGTCTGAACTCCAGAACTCCAGTCAGGTGTGGCAGTGTGCTTGTAATCCAAGGGCTGGGGTAGGAGTGAGGAGAGAAGCCTCTGAGTTCCCGGCCACTGAGAGAGCTTATCTCAAATAAAGAGGGCAGCATTCCTAAAGATCACACCCAAGGTTGACCTCTGGCCTCCGTATGTGTGCACATAGATTATCTTAGGGTTTTTTTTTTTTTTTTTTTTTTTGCTTCACAGAGACCAAGGCAACTCTTATAAAGGAAAACATTTAATTGGGACTGGTTCACAGTTCAGAGATTTAGTTTGTTATCATGGTGGGAAACATGGCAGGGTCTAGGCAGGCATGGTGCTGGAGAAGGAGCTGAGAGTTTCTACATCTTCAACGCAAGGCAGCAGAAGGAGACTCTGTGCCACACTGGGCAGAGCTTGAGCACAGGAGATCTCAAAGCCCAGTCCTACAGTGACACACTTCCTCCAACAAGGCCACACCTACCTCAACAAGGCCACACCTACCTCAACAAGGCCACACCTACCTCAACAAGGCCACACCTACCTCAACAAGGCCACACCTACCTCAACAAGGCCACACCCACTCCAAAAAGGCCACACCTACTCCAACAAGGCCACACCTCCTAATGGTGCTGTTCTCTATGGGCCATGGGCCAAGCATTCAAACACATGAGTCTATAGGGGCCAAACTTAGTCCAATTGCCACACAGATATACACACATACATTAAAAGAAAAAGAAGAAGAAATAGGTCATGGTGGTACACTTGGAATCCCAGCATATAGGAGGCTAAGACATACAGAAGACTAAGATAGAAAGACCATGAATTTGGAGGCAGCCTGTTTTAAACATAATGAGATCCTGTCTTGTTTTGTTTTGTTTTTTGTGTTGTTGTTGTTTCCGAGACAGGGTTTCTCTGTGTATCCCTGGCTGTCCTGAAACTTGCTCTCTAGACCAGACTAGCCTTAACTCAGAGATACGCCTGTCTCTGCCTCCCAAGTATTAGGGGTCAAAGCTTATACCACCATTGCCTGTCGAGAGACTGTCTCTCTTTTTTATTTTGAAGATTTCTTTATTTATCTAATATATTTGAATGTTCTAGCTGCATATACACCTGCATGCTGGAGGAGAGCATCAGATCCCATTACAGATGGTTGTGAGCCACCATGTGGTTGCTGGGAATTGAACTCCGGTCCTCTGGAAGAGCAGCCAGTGCTCTTAACCACTGAGCCATCTCTCCAGTCCGAGAGACCATCTCTTAAGCACACAGACAAACCAAGTTGAGTGATAGATTATGCACTTGAGATGGATCCACTTGTCCAAATCCAGTGAGGTCAGCAAGGCATCTGTCATCTAGATGTCTCATAACCTAGAAAGTCAGAATTTCTGGGGGTGAGGGGACCCAAATAAGTTTAGTAGTTTAATATTGAAAATACAGTTCATATACCATAACATTCACAAGTTCATATAGCTATCACTGTTTTCCGGGATGTTTCCCTCACCCCTTAAGCATGCCCCTGCCCACCTGTCTAGCTCTCATCTCCCCATTCCTTGTCTTCCCTGTCAGGTTTATAACTCAGAGTCTGGCCCGTGTTGCTCTTCCTTCCAGGTCATGGTACCGTTGGAATCATCCTGCCTACCTCCACTGAGACCAAAAACTTCCTCCCGTTCCACCTGGCCCCTGGTTCCCACCAGGAGGAAGAGCGGCCACACCTTCCACGTATGGACAGACACTTTGAGACTCGGAGCGGGAGAAATGGCCGCTGCTGAAGAGCAAACCCACAATCTTGCCTTCTCCTGGATCCAGAGCTTCCAGAGAACCAAGCTGTGACCAAAGGCCACACTCTTGCCTTGGGCTCTTGATCACCCCGCTGGGAGTTTACCGTGCTCACCCGTGACCCGCTTCATGCTCACATGATGGCTTCACCTATTGGAGGAAGGGCATTCTGCCATTGTTAGTTTTCAGCTCACCGGTGGGATTCTGGGACAGCCTTTTGCTCGGTGTGCCAAACTGCAAGAAGGGTAGATTATGGTTTTGACTCTGACCTCAGCCACAATCCTGAACTGATCCCAAATTCTATGAGAAGACTGAAATCTCGTGTCTCTACCAAAGCCTTATTTTGTTAAATTAGCACAGTTTTCTTACAGCATCTCCATTTTTGCCCAACTTTCTTTTAGCCCTTACTCCCTTTTCTACAACAAAACCTGTCTATCCTTAGGTCCTACAAAGTCCCTTCCTCTCTACAAATGGCTAAGCTCCCCTCTGGCCATGTTGCTCCATTCACGTGTACTCTTTTGTTGCCCACATGTTCCCAAGTTCAAGAACACTTGTTTTTTCTCTGTTCTCTGTGGGTTTTCTTGTCCTGTCCCCTCTCCTTGCTCCTGGCCACAGAGAAGTACACACACTGTGGCCACTTTCTTGTACATAGTCCTTTCCTACTCTGCACTATGACCGTTCATCTTTAATGTGTAATTTCCCAGCGAAATGTTTAACTCAGGTGTGCATTTTGAAGATGTCTCTATATTATTTTATCTTCTGTTAGAAAAGGAGGGGGGATACCAAAGTGTGGAACACCCCACAGAGTTCCCATGTGAGCTGGGGTTCTGCAGACTTTGTGGAGGAACATTGTATGTGGAGTCTCCTTCTGTGGGTCTGTGTGTAAAACTGTCACATGAAAGCCATCCCAAAAATGGTACCTTTTGTTTTTTAGAGACTGAATATCCAGGAAACTGTTGAGACTCAAAGGAATCTCTCTGTTTCTAAATATATTTGTACAGCAATGACATAAACTATTCCACTGTTAATAAGAGATGTTCAGAGGAGTGCTTTGTGCCTTTGTGCTTGGGTTGGGGTGAGGGGTTAGAGGATGTGAGTACCGTCAGTGGAAATGGATGGGGGAGAAATAATTCCATTTGGGACATGAAATGGGTTCTGGGGATGCTCCCAAGTAACTCAACATTCTTACCCTGTGGGAAAGACCTGCTTCTGGAGCTGAGGAGTAGAAGATTGTTCCTCGCTTTATAAATGCTTATTTATTTACGTATGTGAGTACACTGCAGCTGACTTCAGACACACCAGAAGAGGACATAGAATCCCATGACAGATGTCTGTGAACCACCATGTGGTTGCTGGGAATCGAACTCAAGACCTCTGGAAGAGCAGTCAGTGCTCTTAACCGCTGAGCCATCCCTCCAGCCCCTGTTCTTGACTTTATAGGAAGAGAGTATAGTGAATATTTCAGGTCGTGTTACTCGAAGATGCCAAGGCTCATCCATCTCACATATCCTAAATATTGACCATTCCTCTGTCATTAGTTACATGGAAAGCAACCGCTGCTTAACACGGGATAATTGCACAACTGCATATATCGGCTTGACAAGATGTCTTCCCTGTAGGGAGATGGTTGGAGGATAGGAAAGCTATAAGTGAACCCTTTGCTAGCTTAATGTCTGTGGGTGGCAGGATTTTGTTGCCAATGTTTGTTTTTTGAGGCAGGGTCTCAGTCTGTGGCCCGGGCTGTTTCAAGCTCCTTATTTATCCAGATTGACCTTACACTCATTGCAATCCTCCTGCCTCAGCCTCCTAAATGCTGGGATCACAGCCCTGGAAGCTGCCACGGCCAGTCACCCAGCTTAATGACAGAAAGTAAATAGTGGCGGTTCCTCAAATAAACATCGATCTGTGGGGAAGAAACAGCTGTAGCAGCTGCGGAAGAGAAGCAGGGATCTGGACTTATGTTACTTCCACATAGCTGTGATCAAAATGCCTGAGAGAAGACGTGGAGGCAGGAGAGATTTATTTTAGCTTATGGGTTCAGAGAAGTCTATCACAGCTGGAAGCTCAAGGCAGAGTGAAGGAACTCTCAATGTTGCAGAGAGGGAACTACAAAGGGTTTGCAGGAAGGAGTGATGGCCGGATAGCCTCAGAGACCTTCCCCTAAGTAGTCCCAACCCCCCACCGGTGCCACCATGTTACGATTCTATCAAAAGATGATTTTATTCCTTAGGTCTCAGCCCTCGTGACCTCTTCCGGAAACATTACCACAGACAGCAGTGTGCCTTGCCAGTGTCCCAGATGTCTCAAAACCCAATCGATTTGCAAATCAAAATTAGCCATCATGGGATTAAAAATTTGTTGCAAATAATAATAACACCCACGTGGGACACCTACACACAAACCATCAGGAGCCATTGATGTTTGAATGCAGTGTATATTTAGAATTCTGTTCTGTGACATAACGTGGGGGAAGTCTTGTTGGTGGTGGTTACTTCTGAAAGCAAAGAGATGTAGTTTAAAAAAGGGTGAAGCAGAGCCAGACGGGGGGTGAGAGGGCACACGCTTTTAATCCCAGCCCTTGGGAAGCAAAGACAGGTCGATCTCTGTGAGTTCCAGGCCATCCTGGTCTACGGAGCTAGTTCTAGGACAGCCGGACAGGGAAACAGTGTCTCGAAAAACCAACCAACCAGACAACC
>NC_141541.1:49237500-49265000 GCF_021556685.1 Rattus norvegicus | reverse complement strand
TCAATTTCGGGGCGGGGGGGATTAGAGGTAGGTGGGTTTG
The DNA here is from genome assembly GCF_021556685.1 of Rattus norvegicus. Classification (NCBI taxonomy): domain Eukaryota; kingdom Metazoa; phylum Chordata; class Mammalia; order Rodentia; family Muridae; genus Rattus; species Rattus norvegicus. Next base: position 49,264,960 of record NC_141541.1, on the reverse strand, counting down.
GAGTGACCTGGTTGGAGGAGGAGAGATCAAGGGGAAAAGGAAGGGAAGGTGGAGAGAGAGGAAGTCATCTCGAAGGGAGACGGACCATGAGACTATGGCCAGGAGAAACAGCAAGTATCTGGGGTACACCAGTGGCTGGGGAGGTAGCCAGGCCAGCAGTTGGAAGAGTAAATTAGGGGTCCCCCCCCAAGTATTTGTCAAAGTCAAATAAAATAACCACAGTCTGAGTCTCATTTATTTGTAAGCTAGTCAGGGGTGAGCTTAACGTGCTTGTACTACACAGGAGGCTGATGCAGAAGGATTATTACTGTGGGGCCATAATAGTCTTGGTCTACACAGTGAAGCCCTGCAAAAACAAAATAACACAACGACAAAACCCACAAACACAAACAGAGGACCGGGACCAAGAAAAGAAAACACATTTTTAAAAATTAAATAGTGTAAATATAACCGTGCATGCATACATGTGTGCATGTACACACTTTGTATACACACCCTCCAGAAGAGGGCCTCTGGGTCTCCTAAAGATGGAGTTCCAGGTGGCTGTGAGCTGGGGCCTCAAGGTTGCTGGCATATACCTGGGTAAGCTTTCTATCTGTTTGGTTTCTGTGGTGCTGGGGTGGAACCAAGGACCCACACACGTGCTAGGCAAGCACTGAGTCATTGAATTACACCTCTGGTCTCACACGTAAAATCTGCTTTTGGTCTAGTTTACTTCGATTTCTTTCTGAGTTCACAGATGCACTACAAACAGATGCTAGAAATCGAAATATAAGTGGCTTCCGTCTGAGTGTTTTGTTCTGTTTGTTTTCTGAGTGCTAGGTACAGCTTCCCGTGTACTGAGCGCTTCAGCGCCGACTGACCCACATCCCCAGCCCGAGGGAAGCCTCAAGTCTTTGCCAAAGAGATGGCCAAAACCATGGTGAGCTTCAGCTGTGGTCTACAATGAACCTGCAGGAGGTTTCCCAGGGATCGTTCTCCCTCCCGATGTGCTGAGTATCTCCTTTGACAACAGTAGAAAAGAGAGTAAAGTCTTTCGTAGTGTTTGCAAGTTCGACTAGCATTTCATACTTAGGTTCTGACATTACAGTGAGGCCGGATGCTGTCCTCAGGGAATTCCTAAGCATGTTCCCATGGTATCCAGGAAGATGCTATGACATCAACGGTCATTGCCTTTATCCACGGACTCTAAGGAGACCCAGCAGCCATCCTTCTCTGGTCCCCCTTTCCTGAAAGTCAATTTGTTGACAACGGTCAAATATTAAAAGTTAAGATGGCAGAAATAAAAGCCATTTCCTCAAGGCAGAGAAACCAGCAAACGTGTGGTACCTGGAGCCAGGACATCTTGCCAAGGCAGGGGCTGACCAAGACCTGCTTGCCAACGTTGGACCCTCACAAATGGAAGAGAGCTGAGTCTACTCCATCCCACCCCATTCTCTAAGGAAGCCGCACAAACTGAACTGTAAGAAATCAGAGATTGGAGAGAAAGTTCTCACTGCTCTGGCGAAGGACTGGGTTCGGCCCCCATCACCCACAGCAGGTAGCTCATAGCTGCCTGTAAGTCCAGTTCCAGGGAGCGATCTAGTACCATTTTCTTGCCCCCTGAGGACATGTACTTACACACCCACACATGCATGTAAAATAAATATGTAAAATGAAGAGGTCAACAAGGTGTGACACAAACACCTCTAATCCCAGCACTGGAGGCAAAGGCAGGTGGCTCTCTGAGTTCAAGACCAACCTGGTCTATAAAGTAAATCTCAGGACAGAGAGGTCTACACAGAGAAGCCCTGTCTTTAAAAAAAATGAATAAATAAATAAGTGTTTTAAGAATATAAAAAGGAAATCAGGTGCTATGGAGCTGGCTAAGTCACATGAAAGCCTGTTGCTGGGCCCTGGCATGTTGCCTGGTGTCTTAGTTAGGATTACTTCTTTTTGTAAAAGATTTATTTATTTCATGTATGTGAGTACACTGTAGCCGTCTTCAGACGCACCAGAAGAGGGCATCGGATCCCATTACAGATGGTTGTGAACCACCATGTGGTGGCTGGGAATTGCACTCAGGACCTCTGGAAGAGCAGTCAGTGCTCTTAACTACTGAGCCATCTCTCCAGCCCTTAGTCAGGACTTCTATTGCTGTGATAAACACCATAACAAACGCGCTTGGAAATGAAAAGGGTTTATATGGCTAACACTTCCACATCACAGGCCGTCATCCACAGGCATCAGAACGGGAACTCAAGGCAGGAACCTGGAGGCAGGAACTAAGGCAGAGGAGTGCTGTTTACTGGCCCATTCCCTGACTTATACATCTGCTTCCTTGCAGCACCCAACCATGAGCCCAGGGGTGTGGCCCCTTCCATAACGGGCTGAGCCCTCCCTCACATTAATCACTAAGAAAAATCCCTTACTGGTTTACCTACAGCTCCATGTTATGGGGCCATTATTCTCAATTGAAGGTCCTTCTTCTCGAATGGCTCTGGCTTGGGTCAAGTTGACATGAAGGCAGCAGGCTTACCCAGGAACTGACCGAGTCACCCTGCTTTTGTTTCTGCCTTTCTCTGAAGGTGCAGTCTCCATGCCACCCTTCCTGCCGCCGAGCTCAAACCAGGAAACTCGCGCTGCCTCTGAGCCAACGCTGTTGTTTCTCATCCTGTGCCGGCTGAGCCAGCTGCCCTGCCAGCTCTGGTGACAAAAATGGGCAGGGAATGTCATGTTCCTCTGTGCTGTGCACAATGGGTCCTGGTGAAAAAGCACGAGTGGGTGCTTGTTCTGCTGGGTGGGACATGGGTAAAGAAAACCCCAGGTCTTCGACATTGTCTGCCCTTGGTGTGAGGAGAGCAAGGGGTTCAGTTGCTACAGCGGCTAGTATAGTTTAACTTTGTTATTTTTAAAACTGTGTTTAGACAGAGTTTGGCAACGTGACTTTGATTTAAAGTAATGGTGCACTGATTGCATTTTACAATGTAGTCTCCCTTTTTCTTGTTTAGCATTCGCAATAAGTTAATTTTAAAAAGAGAAAAACCTGTGTCATATGTGTTTACAAAGTTGACTAGAGCAGGGGGTCTTCCAGCTGCCCAGGGCAACGGCCAGTTTTCTTTTCCCCCCTCGATGTACCATAAGCTAAAGTCTTCGGAATATAAAATAGAAGTGAATTACTTTAAAAGAAAATTTTTTAAAACTGTTTTTTTAAACTTGACAGAATACGTTCCGGATAGTATTGCCACAGAACATATGAGTCACAGTGGGTGGGGGCGGAGGGGGTGTTAATGGCTCTGTGAAACTGAAAAACAAGATGCAAATGCTGGCTGCTCCTTCCTGAGAGTCTCTCTGTGCACGTCCTAGGCTCAGAGACAGACTTCAGTGAAAACACCTGATCCTTCCTTCCAGCCAGTTTGTGGAACTGTAGTTGAGATCTGGGAGTGTAGCGACTCCGGTAGAGTTCTTGCCTAGCCCTCATGATTCCTGGCCTCAATCTTCAGCACCTCATAAGCCAGGTGTGGTGCCACACACCTGTGACCCCGGCACTCCTGGGAGGTGAAGGAAGGACGACCAAGAGTTCAGGTCAGACTTGGCTACATGAGAGCCTGTCTCAAAAAAATAAACAATGTTAAAAATCCTCTCCATGGTTCCTGACCCCGCCCCCCCAGATCCAACGGAGACAGTATCTTTTTTTTTTTAATCTGTTCCTAAAAGGCAAATCAACTTTTAGATCCGAGAGCTTTTCCTGCAGGTTTATAGTTTCCCCTTCCAAAGGAAAAACTATGTTTTAAGTGTGATTGGAGTAGGCATAGCGGCTGGTGCTGGAAGGGAGGGGATGCCGGGAAGAAGCTGTGAGGAGCTTTGTGAGTTGGCAGCCGCGAGGACTTTCCTCTCCGTGCAGCAGCGTGCCGAGCTATATGTGTTGCACAGACACATTCCTTTGGCAAACAGACTGTTCTTTTTGGTATAGGCCTCCAACACACTGTGGCGTCACGCACAGGGGGAGGCATGCTCCAGGGACAGGAAGGAATCTAAGACTGAGCTCCTTTGAGATGCAGTGCCTACAGCCGGCCACAAGGAGGCGCTCGGAGCACAGTGAGAGCCAGTTTAAGACAACACACCCTTGATCTTGGGTAGGAAAGACGGTTGCTGGAGATTGTTCGTGCAGATGTTAAGGCAGGAGGTTACTCACTGTAAAGTGATCGGGCCGCCTCAGACATCTCCACATCTTACAGCAGCTATTGTAAGAAGAAACTGGGCTGTAGAGTGGAGGTATAGTGGCTGCCAGAGCTGCCAAAAGGAAATTAGCCACCCTGCCTCGACTGCTACCAGATGAAAAGAGCCTGGAATGTTGGACTCTCTCTCTCTCTCTCTCTCTCTCTCTCTCTCTCTCTCTCTCTCTCTCTCTCTCATTAAACAAGCTGAGCATGGTAGATCACATGTGTAATCCCAGTGTATGCACACATACATACATCCTAATACCTACATATGCTCAAGCATACATATATGAGCACATACATATTTAAACATGCATGCATGCATACATGAAATCATACATGCATACATGTATACGAACATATGCAGACATACATATTACTAACTGGTCATTATAAACAAACTGGCAGAGAGCAGCTCATATCCCTTGTTGCGTAAACACACCCCTGTTTGGTTTTGCTTTATTTTTGTGTCCTGAATTCAAGTTCTCCGAAGAGAGAGACACGGCGTTCCAAAAGTGGGTCCTGTTACACTGCATGTCAATACTGAGCAACTGGGAATTTGTCTCCTGGTGCAGTATCCAGAACTGGAGATGGAACTATGTCCTGGGAAGCCACGAAGACAGAGACTGTGTCTCATTCCCTTTAATCTATGCTGGCCTTGTGACCTGCTGTGCTCCACAGAAAGTTCCCGAATGTCACTACCACACTTGGCTCCAGACCTCGCAAAGACTGACAGTGGGAGCACCAGGGAGACACTACACCTTACAGCCCGACCGGCTGAGGCACCAGCCATGACTCTGGTGATGATCCGTCCCTGACAAAGCACCGTACAAACCACAGAATCATGAACAAGTAACCAGCTGATTCTACACACTGGTTTTGTTTTATTTGGTTTGTGATACAATCTCCCCACTTAACGGGCCTCAAACCTGCAGTTGTAGCCAAGTATGACCTTGAACTCTTAATCCTTCTGCCTCTACCTGCAAGTTAAGGGGCTACAGGATTATGCCATCATGCCTGGCTTTGTGCGGTGCCAGAGTTCGAATCCTGGGTTTTATTCATACTAAGCCGGCACCCTTGTTAACCAACCTGCATCCTCAGTCTACCTGCTGAAATTTGAAGTGGCTTATTGGACAGCAATAAAAAAACAAGATGCGCCCTAGCTGCCCCAGCATGATGACATGGTAACTTCCCAGAGGTAGACTGAGCTCTGAGAGAAGCCTTCCTCAGTATCCTCAGATGTCAATGCCCTTCTTTACGATATGCTAACAGCCCGTGCATTGCTCTTTCGTGACTCTGCATTGTCTTATACTATGATCTGTCTGCCGGTGTCTCCCCTCCTCCTCCACTAGACTCTAGACAGGAAGTCTGTTACATTCATAACTGTATACAGAATGTCTGAAATGTCTATTCAAGGGACCATTCAATAAATAAATGGAGAGCGAGATATAGGCCAGAGAGATGAGTTTTGTGTGTGTGTGTGTGTGTGTGTGTGTGTGTGTGTGTTACATGAGAGCCTGTCTGGAAAGTGCGCACATACACACACACCAATCACACAGACTTCTTATGAACCAACGACAAAACCAGAAGCAAACTGAATGCAAGGTAGCAGTGTCTTTCTCTCCAAGAATCTACCAGACCCCTTTGTATAGGGAGACCTGCCTTTCTGTCTCCCTTCTCTGCTTCCCTCTAAGGATGCAGCTGAAGAATGGGGAGAAGGGGCTGGAGAGATGGCTCAGCGGTTAAGAGCACTGACTGCTCTTCCAGAGGTCCTGAGTCCAATTCCCAGCAACCACATGGTGGCTCACAACCATCTGTAATGGGATCTGATGCCCTCTTCTGGTGTGTCTGAAGAGAGTGGTGGTATACTCACATACATAAATAAATCTTTAAAAAATGATTTGCCTAGCATGTGTGACGCCCTGGATTTAATCCCAGCACTGTATAAATCAGAAACAATAGTGTGTCTGTATCATCCCAGCACATCCCAGCTCTGAAGGAGTGGAGACGAGAGAATTGCCATGAATTCAAAGCCAGCCTGGGCTACGCAGTGAGCTTCAAGCCAAACCCCTGTGAAAACAAAGAGAATGAATGGGTGAATGAGTGAATGGATGGATGAATGAATGAATGAATGAAATGTTTAAAGAAACAGCAAAATATAGCTGGTAAGAAAGAGTCTCGATCTCAGAGATCACAAGGATCTCTGCTCTGCCTTCTCAGTGCTGGGTTCAAAGGTGTGCAGCACCACACCCGTCACTGTTTTATCTTTGAGAAAGGATAGCATGTGAGCCAAGATAGCTTCAGACTGCCTAAGTAGCCTAAAATGACCCTGGCTTTCTCTCAGCCTGGAGTGCTGGGATCGCAGGTGTGCTGGGATCACAGGTGTGAGCTGTGACTCCCAGCCCTAAACACCTGAACTGCTTCCCATACCTTCAAGATAGACTTTGACTTGTCATTGTTTCTTGTTGAGACAGGATAGGCTTGGCTGGCCTAGAACCCAACTGTGTAAACCGTCTGGCCTAAAATTTAAGGCATGCCTGTCTCTGCCTGTAAAATGCTGGGACTATAGTGTAAGTCTTCTCATCCCACCTCAGTTTAAATAGCATTCCCACAGAGGGATGTCTTAAGCTAAAAATTATATTCATCTGCCTCCTTCCCCAAACCCTGAGCTAGGGCACTCTCCTCCCTTGCTAACCCTTCCTTAAATCACATAATAATGTCATTCTCTCACATTCGAAAGGGAGCAGGGTGAGGAAAGGTCTTGGTTATCACATATCCCTAACGCCCACCACCTAACCAGCCCCTGGGGAAGAAGGGGAGCATCTAGACTTGGCGACAGTCGTGGAAGTTTAAGAGTCAAAAAGGTGTCTGCAAAGCTGTGGGCTGTGAGCGCCTGGCCCAGCCTCAAAGACCAAGCTGTGGTGGCCAAAGATGGGGAAAAATTAAGTTGTGGTGAAAGAGGTTAAAAACCAAAGCAAACCAAAGTGATGCCAGAGGCATGGAGGTGATGCCAATGTTAATAGCCGCTGGGGTTGGTGGCGAGTAAAGGCGAAAATCCACATTCAGGAAGACGGAGCGTAAAGCATGTGGCAGATCAGAGTGACAGGCTTGGGAGATGAACCGTGAACAGGGAAGGTGAAAGGAAGGATTCTCAGGGCAAGGGAGTCTCAGATCAGGTCTGGTTAACTAAAGGCAGAGAGTAAACCAAGGCAGGGAGGGGAGCCCGTGTCTTCTTACTATTTATATCTTTATGGTGTTGGATATTGAAGCTAGAGCCTGTACTTGATAGGCAAGTGTTCTACGACTGAGCTTCATCCCTGCTCCCGTTTTGGTTTTGGTTTTGGTTTTTGGTTTTTTGGGTTTTTTTGGGTTTTGTTTTTGTTTTTGTTTTTTGGGGTTTTTTTTATTTGGTTGGTTTTTTGTTTGTTTGTTTGTTTGTTTTGTTTTGTTTCTATTTTTATCACAGATTTCTGTCCTTCCGAAGCTAGTCTGAGACGCTCAGTCAAGTAATGCTTCCAACATAACTGCTTTAGTTGGCCAAACGGCTGTGCCAGTCAGCCTACGGCTGACACCAACGTCTCCCTGAGATGCGTACCGTAGTTTGCCAGTAGATTATAGCTTCATAAATGCTAGAGCCCCATAGGCTTCTCAGGTCTTCTTTCTCATGATGTCTTTAACTAAATCTGGTGGCAAAGAAATAGAGCCTCAAACACGTCAGACGACGTCAGATGAGAGGAGAGGGGGGCAGGGAGGGATCAATTTTTAAATAAGTGCAAAGGTACAGTGGCACACACTTGGAATCTTAACATTTCAGAGGCAGAGTCAGGGGGATCAGGAGTTAAAGGACGCATGAGATGCCCTGTCTCTCAAAAAACCTAAACCAGACCAAAACAGAAAGGCCCCCAAAGTTTCAAACAGGTGCCATATTCTGAAATATTAGTAGAGCGTACAGAACATGGCAGTTTCTATTTTCACCATTGTGTGTGTGTGTGTGTGTGTGTGTGTGTGTGTGTGTGTATGTGCCCGCACACGCGCATGTGCCTTGTGGGGAAGTGTTATGTATGATAAGGACGTCCACGGCCAAGCACTCCGCCGACATGTACTCTCTGCACTTTGGTCAGACATGACACATGGGATATCTTAGAGGCTAAGAGTGCATCCCGATCTTGCAGAGGACCTGAGTTCTGTTCCCAGCACCCACACCCAGTGGTCCTACAATCACCTGTAACTCTAGCTTGGGGAATGGGGGGTCCCATGCTTCTGAGCTCTGTGGACACCTGCACACACATGGACAGATCCATACACAAACATATACATAATAAAAATAAAATCCGAGCCAGGCATGGTGGCACGGCATAATGGTGCACGTCTTAACCTCAGCACTTGGGGGAGAGGCAGGAGGCCAGCCTGGCCTGCATGGAGAGGGTGTGTCTCAAAAAAAATAAATAAATAAAAATCAAATCTTTAAAAAGTATTTTCTTCTCTCTTCCTTCCTTTCTTCCTTCCTTTCTTTCTTCTTTCCTTCTTTCCTTCTTTCCTCCTTTCCTTCTTTCCTTCCTTCTTTCCTTCCTTCCTTCCTGTCTTTCTCTCTTTTGAGACAGGGTCTCTCTATGTATCCTAGACTGACCTCAAATTTATTTTGTAGCCTGGGCTAAGCCTCAAACTATCTATCTCTGTCTCTGTTTCACAAACGCAGGAACCAAATGCACTGTCCCTGTCTTTATTGTTACTTTGTTTGTTGTCCCACTGTAGGTCAATACTAGGGCTTTGTGCATTCTGGGCAACTGCTGGACACTTGTTCTGAATCACCATCCTTTATTTTATTTCATTTTATTTTATTTTATTATTTTATTATTTTGTGAGATCTAGCTTGCATTGTATCTGAAGCTCTGAGCTGGGTAAACTTCATGCAACAACCATCAGGGGAAACTGTGCAGTCACGGGACAGTTAAAGAGTCAGGGAAGCCGCATCTGTTTCCTCCTGCTCTTGCCTCGGTTTCCTTGGGGTGTTTTCAGCCTACACTGGGCTCGTCAGCAGGATAGTGGGGATAATTTCTTAACAAAATAATGAAACTGGCTTTTCCTCCCTGTGGAAGTGTCACACACTGTGTTTACCATAAGTAGATGAACTCTAGCTGAAACATAGCTTTCACCGAGTTTCCCTGAAAGATTTAATCCAAGGGAATAAGGTGATGAAAAAGTTTTTCTGTTACGTCTAGGAGAATATTTCTGAAAGCACAAGTTATTTTCCTTGCTGCCAAGGCAACGGCTCATCAGCCCAACCAATGGTAGGTTCGCAGTGCATGGACATGAATTTATTACTGTTAGTATATGGAGTTGTTTCTACCTGCTAAACCGTGTAACAAGGACAGTAACCCAAATGTGTCCAGAAGTGCCTGACGACTGTGACATGTCCCTGTCACTATACTACCCTGAAAACAGAATACATTTTTAAAGCTAAAGAACACAGTTCAGCTGGAGGCGGGCCTTGATTGGTAAAGCTTTTGGTTAGCATTCATAAGACCCTGGGTTTGATCACCCAAACTGCATACAGTCAGGCACAGTGCTGCACACATGTGATCCCAGCATCCGGGAGGAAGAGGCAGGAAGATCGGGAGTTCAAGGTTATCCCTGGAACACATCGAGTTAGAGGCCAGCCTTGGCTCCATAAAACCCTGACATAGAAAGAAGAACACAGAGGAAAAGCAAGCGAGACATGATGATATGTGTGCAAGTGATCTCAGCTATCTGGGAGACAGCGCAAGAAGGATTTCAAGACAAGCCCAGCCTGGTCTACATAGAATTTGAGGCCAGCCAATAGTGAGGTCCACCAGCTCAAACAAACAAGAGGAAACGGTCTTACACAAGAAGAATGAAGGAGGTTAATCAGCGTGAGATAGGAAATAGAATTTGAAGAAGATGACAAAGATCCCTCACAAACAGTAAATACACTTAGGAGAATGAACTCAGCCCGTGTGGCTCTGGGTGGCGGCGTGCCCCAGACAGAAGATGTAAACACAGTCTTGGACACCAGACAGTCCTGGATCCCAGTCCAGCACTAATGTTTACTGCTCAGGTCAATTACCTATCCTTGTGTGGCTGAGCTGTGGTAATGACCCTCACCTCAGGAGTTTGGGTGAGAGAAAAGAGACAACCCATGAAAGGTCTTCCTAGTACCCAGCAGACAGCCATATCCTAAGAAACTGAAATTATATTAAGGTCCAAGTAAGGAATGTCTGTCAGAGACACCAAGAGCACCAAGACAGAAGTCGTGTCACGGTGAACTAAAATTTTATTATAGGTGAAATATCTGGGAGTTTTCTTCAAATATGACAAGCTGTCCAGCAGAACCTGTGTTTAAAAGTTTTATAGCTGGCTATGACCAGTGTATGCATGTAATTCCAGCTCTCGGGAGGCCAAAATAAAAGAATCACAAAGTCTAAGCCAGCCTGGGCTACACAGCACAATTCTATCTTAAGCAAACTAACTGACTAAAACCAAAAAACAAGTTTCATATGTCTGCAAAGAATAATTTTTTTTAAAAAAATTCATCATTATATTTTTATCTATTTGGCGGAGGGGAAGGTGTGTGCAATGATAAAAATGTGGAGATGAGAGGATAAGTTGCTGGACCGAGTCTCCTACTATCTGGGCCCTGGGGATCGAACTCAGATTGTTAGGTGTGGAGGCAGATGGCTTTACCTGCTAAGCCATTTCGTCAGCCCTGCATAGGTTTTTTTTTTTTAAACGGATGACAGCTTACAGGGACACAGTTGGAGGGCTACTTTCTGCCCGGACACTGGCCTTGGTAAACAATGTTTTCCAGAGTGAGAATTTCTCACCCTGATAGAGAGGCCTGACCACCTTCAGCAGAGTTGTCAGGAATGTGGAGCCAGGCTTGGGGTACTTTCAGAGGTTTCTCATGGCTTTGGAAGGCTAGCGTGCTTGCTGTAGATATTGTCACGTGCCCTGGATCATCTTCTGATAGCGGTAGGGAACGAGATGAAGAATGAGGAGGGTAAAAAGACATACAGAACATTATCCTTTTCTCTGAAACATCTCCGGTATCAGTAGGAAAAAACAAGGCATGCATCAAGTTTCCTCAGTAACAATTATTTAGAGCCCGCTTTGTGCTAAAGTCTCTGCCTGTCTGTAGGAATTCAAAGATAAATCAAGCCAACTCCAAGGATCCTGGTGGTGCATACATCGTAACAGGAAGATGAACCATAAAGTGGTCTGGTCCAATGGCCAAATGAAGCTCCCTGCACACAGAACACACACCGTTCTGTGTGGATTTAGGGAAGGCGGTCCTTTCATTTGGACAGGACCAAAACCGTATATTCTTCCTAACGTTTGCATACACACCTCTCCTGACGAACATCAATGTTTGCTTTTCAGCTCCAGGGCTTGCTGCAATCAGACTCAGGGAACTGAAGAAGCTGAACCGTGCTAGGCTTTGGCAGGCAGGGGAAGGCTTGTTTCGGGTTCAGAAGATGCGGGCAAGGGCAGGCAGCCCAGTGAGGTGTGGCATTTAGGACATGAGGACAGGAGAGTTTGAAGTTACCCAAGTCAATTGAGCTACCCAACAAGATGCTGCCACAAAGTAGGGGTGTAGGGGAGCAACAACAAGAGAAGGAAGCAGGTTTTAGCTCGGGGCATAATTCTAAGCTAAGACACCACCAGCAAGTCTTTCATGCTGTAGTGGCTGCTTCGTTACACCCGTAGCCAGCTGACAACCCAACCCGCACACCCAATTACAGCACGCCCAACTTGCTCTTAGTGAGAATTTCTAAGGAAGAAATGAATGTGTGAAGAACAGCTTTGGGGTTGGGCATGGTCGAGCACACCTGCGACTTCGGCAGTCGAGAGGCAGGAGAATCACAGAAAGGTCAACATCACTGGGGTCCACCTAGTGAGTTCCAAGCCAGCTGTGGCTTCATTGTAACCTCCTGTCTCAAAACAGTTCATTTTTTTTTTCAGTCCATCAGCAAGCAAGTTATATACATTGTATATTATACCCATTGTATACAATGTATATTGAGACCTGTTTTGGATCTTAGTCATGCAAGCATTATTGCACCTGTCCGCATAATTAGTGTGAAAACTGGCATACACAGGGGTAAGTCGTGTGTGTGTTGGGGCGGGGGGAGGAACACAGGGAAGAAATCAAAGCCCATCCATCTGGACAAATGGTTTGTTTTGTCTTTGAAACAGGGTTTCCAACTAGGTAGGTCGCTAAGGCTGACATGAACTTCTTACCTGCCTGCCTCCCTAACCCTGGGTGTGGCTCCCCAGCAGTGCACATCCTTTCGGGGACTGAATCCAGGGCTTTGTGCACGCTCGACGAACACTCTTTCAACTGGACTACCTACAGCCTGGCACATGGTTTTAAATACGGTTTTCCCATCTGACTTTCTACACTCACGTTAGATGCTACAGTCACGGGAGTAATGATTACAGAGGAAGTGGGGGAGATGGTGCTGATGGTGGTGGTGGGGGAGATGGTGCTGATGGTGGTGATGGGGGAGATGGTGCTGATGGTGGTAGTGGGGGAGATGGTGATGATGGTGGTGGGGGAGATGGTGATGATGGTGGAGTAGGGGGGGAGATGGTGACCGTGGTGTGATGAAAGAGCAGGACACTGGCTGCAATAATGATGAACTCACAAAATAGGTCTCCTGTTTCAAGGTGCAGAGCAAGACAATGCTCACAGCCAACACAAGAGGGACCTGTGAGACAAAGGAAAACAGGGTTGGTTCCAAGAGACAGCTCCCTGCTCCTGAATCCCAGGAGGGAAGAGCTGCAGCGTCCAAGATGCCTGTTCAGAGCCAGAGTTCACACCCATCTGATCAGCAAACCAACTGCTGCCTCCCGTTACGCAAATGACTGTTGAGGACATTAGGATGGAGACATCTATTGCCTCCCAGTTCATTAGACATGGCTTTGTGTACTGTTTGCTTGTATTTGCTTGGATTTTTTCCAATTAAATACAGAATTTTAAATGTCATGAAAAACATTTTAAGTCAGGCACCTTGCCTGTTCCGCATGGAAACAAGGAATTCCCCATGCAACCCCCACTGTACACATCATTCTCACTTGGACAAAGGTCGTCGAGTATAAGGGAGGCCACTTTGCTTCCAGCTGGCTGTGTGTTCTTAAGGTAGGAGCGGGGAGAGCATATACGCCATGGAGTCTTCAAGACTGGAGATAAAATGAGAAACAGATGGGCTCCGATCTCCAAACCGGAAATGTTTCCCCCCCCTTAGGGAGGTGGGTTGATTGTAATCTGAACCCAAACCAGGAGACATGTGTAGCTGACTTCACGGGACAACTCTCAAAGCACCACTAAGAATCAAGGCGGCAGTAGCCCATGGCTTGGAGCGGAAGGTGTATCATCTACCTTGCTTCCCGGTCGTAAAGAATAGTTCCAGGCTGACTTCAACAGTCTCTGGTCCCTCGTGACCCAGGCTTGATTGGGATTCCATGTTTGTCTGTCATGCTCAGTCCTCTCTGCAGAGTGACAAGCACAGAGGCCCACAGGCACTGGCTTCGTGGAGGATGACAGTCTGGTTGTAACTCTCATCACACATGTCCAACTCCGTTTCCAGCTGGTTTCCAGGTCATTGTCCAACTGCTGCACACCCAGATTAATATCACTAGTGCTACCCGTGTGTCCTTGGATTCTTATAAAACCAGACCCTCTCACTACTGCCATGTCTCTTACACCAGAGTTCCCCATGCCCTGTCTGTGTTCCAGAGCACAGACACACATTTTCACTAGATTGCCTGAGTCCTGACCTCACTGTATCCCAGATGGGGCTTGAACTTGTGATTCTCCTGTTTTGGCTTCCTCAGAAGTTGATATTACCAGCTTGAGCAACTGGGCACAGCTCAGGTCTGATTTGATTTTATTTATTGTTTTGGTTTTTGTTTTGTTTTTGAGACAGGGTTTCTCTGTCTAGCCCTAGATATCCTGGAACTCAGATCCTGTAGATCAGGCTGGCCTCAAACTCAGAGATCTGCCTCCTTCTGCCTCTGGGGTCCTGGGATCAAAGGTGTGTGCACCACTGCTCCGCCTCAGGTCTGGCTTTATAAAACGTCCCTTATCAATGCCTGTGAGAGAGCTTAGTAGGTAAAGGCACTTCCTGACAAACACAACAACCCAAGTCTCATCCTCAGAATCCACATTTGCCAGGGCTGTTTTCTGACCTCTCTCTACATGCACGCTCTGACATGCATGTACATGCGAATAAACTTAAATGTAAAAGAATTTCAAACAATGAAAGTGTACTTTACCTACAGAGGGTGAACAGGAAAGCCAAGACTAGTTTATTCTCTGGTCCCATAGTTGCCATCCTCATGGATCTCTTGGGCCACACTGCCTATTCTAGATCTCTTCAGCTCTTTGGTCTCTTGTCAAGAGGGCAGCCTTGGGTCCTTAGGCCCTAGTGTAACACTTACATAAATAATGAGCTCGTGAGCCCTAGACTGAAAATTTATTCTTCCATGAAAGGAAGTAGAAGCAAAGGTCATGCCTGGGACTAGGACCCCAGACTTAACTTTCATTTCCGTTATAGACAGTCACACAAGCCTGTCATGACAGACCTCCACATGGGGCCTTGTGCTACACTAAAAAAAATGACTCTGGGGCTCAGAGAAGAGTGTTCTCAGCAAGGAGATGAGTCCATGGTACAATTAAAATCCAAAGGCTGACTCTGTCTCTGTCTCTTTTTCTCTGTCTCTGTCTCTCTGTCTCTGTCTTCTGTCTCTGTCTTCCTGTCTCTGTCTCTCTCTGTCTCTGTCTGTCTCTGTCTTCTGTCTCTGTCTCTGTCTCTCTGTCTCTCTGTCTCTGTCTTCTGTCTCTGTCTCTGCCTCTCTGTCTGTTTTCTGTCTCTGTCTCTGTTTCTGTCTGTCTGTTTGTCTCTCTGTCTCTGTCTCTCTGTCTCTGTCTCTCTGTCTCTGTCTGTCTCTCTGTCTCTGTCTCTCTGTCTCTGTCTTCTGTCTCTGTCTTCTGTCTCTCTCTGTCTCTGTCTGTCTCTCTGTCTTTGTCTCTCTGTCTCTGTCCATCTCTGTCTGTCTCTCTGTCTTTGTCTCTCTGTCTCTGTCCATCTCTCTCTGTCTCTGTCTCTCTGTCTCTCTCTCTCTCTCTTATCTCTATATTCCTCACCCTCACCTAGGCTGGCCTCGCAATTCTCCTATCTCAGTCTTCTGAATTCTGGGACCTCAGATGTCTGCCCATGTGTATGTCTGTGGTGGTTTGAATAGATCTGCCCCCTCCCATAGATTCATGTGTTGGAATGCTCGGCCCATATCGAGTGGCACTAATTAGAAAGTGTAGCCTTGTTGGCGTAGGTATGGTCTTGTTGGAGGAAGTGTGTCACTGTAGAGAGACAGTGAGTTTTAAGGTCTCCTATATGCCAACTATGTCCAATGACACAGTCACCTTCTGCTGCCTGCAGACCAAGATGTGGAACTCTCAGCTTCTCCTGCACCATATCTGCCTGCCTGGATGCTGCCATGTTTCCGCCATGATGATAATGGATTGAACCTCTGAAACTGTATGTAAGCCAGCCCCCGTTAAACGTTGTCCTTTATAAGAGTTGCTGTGGTCATGCTGTCTCTTTATAGCAATGAAACCCCTAACTAAGACAATGTCTTCAAGAGTTCATCTTAGACAGGAGAAAATCATTTAAGAGCTATCTCTAGGACAAGCTTGGAGGTCCAGGTGAACCCATTTTGTTCTGAGAGCCCTTGTCTTGAAGATCAGGGTGTTACCAATCTCTGTTACCTCAGGAAGCTTGGATGACACTCATGGTTTTACCTCCACTCTCAGTTCAGCATCCTTTAAGCATACACTATCATCTGCAAGTCCATTTTTGATGTAGCTGATAACCTTAATGACCTTTTAACACTAACACCATGGACTCTGGACTCTTAGTCTGTGTGGTAGTTTGAATGAAAACGGCCCCCATAGGCCCACAGGAAGTGGCACTATTAGGATGTGTGGTGTTGTTGGATAGGTGTGGCCTTGTTGGAGGAAGTGTGCCACTAGAGTTGGGCTTTGAGGCTTCAGAAGCTCAAGCAAGGCCCAGTGGCTCACCCAATCTTTCTCCTGCTTGCTGATCCAGATTAGAACTCTCTGCTTCTTCTCTAGCACCATGTCTGCCTGCGTGCCGCCATGCTTCCTGCCATGATGACAATGAACCAAACCTCTACACCATAAGCCAACCCCAATTAAATGTTTTTCTTCATAGGAGTAGCCATGATCAAACCTGGTGGTGGCGCATATCTCACACCTTTGATCTCAGCACTTGGGAGGCAGAGGCAGGAGAACCTCTGAGTTTGAGGTCAGTCTTGTCTAGAAAACAAGTTCCAGGAGAGCCAGGGCTACACAGGGAAACCCTGCCTCAAACAAACAAACCAACAAATCTGTGAATAAATAAAGTTGCTGTGGTCATGGAGTATCTTTACAGCAATTTTACAGCAATAGAAACCCTAACTAAGACATTCTGACTACTCTTAGTACAGAGGTAATGAAACTATCTTTAAAATGAACTACTCAGGCTGGAGAGATGGCTCAACAGTTAAGAACGCTGACGGATCTGCCAGAGGTCCTGAGTTCAATTCCCAGCAACCACATGGTGGCTCACAACCGTCTGTAATGGGATCTGATGCCCTCTTCTGGTGTGTCTGAGGGCAGCCACAGTGTGTTCACATACAGGAAATCTCTCTCTCTCTCTCTCTCTCTCTCTCTCTCTCTCTCTCTCTTTAAAGGACTATTCTGTGGATAAGTGAGCACACATTTGTTCTCTTGAGTTCTAGTCTTACGGAGACATTTCCCAATGCTGTCTTTCCATCTGCAAGAAGGGAAGCCACTACAATATCAGAGACCTATGTTCCTCCATTTAACTGCATGGGTGACTTTCTAAGTGTCAATTTTGTTTTCTGAGCACCAAGGAAAGCTGTGACTTTTTTCTAGCAGGGTGATTCTGAATTCCCCTGAGAAACAAAAGGCAGTGGCCCAGTTGTGTTTGAGTTGGGCTGATAGAAAGAATTTGAATAGAAACTCCCAATATTTCATAGATAGTTCTTATTCTAGTTCTTATAATATACAGATTTCTTTAGAGACCTGTTCACATTGGCCCTTGAATGACCTCGCCATGTCAACTCTGAGGTAGACACAGAGGAAGAGGAAGAGAACCCAAGCTCTATACCCCAATTCTCGGAGGTTGGGCTCCACTGCGTTCTCTCTCTGTGTCCTCTGTGTCTCTCTGTCTGTGTGTGTGTGTGTGTGTGTGTGTGTGTGTGTGTGTGTGTGTATCACAATACATACATACCCATTCCTACCTGTAAGATAGAGTGCACATAGTAGGCACTCTTCTGGAAGGATCATATGACATTACAGTCATGGGACAAATCTGTGATCACCAATATAGCATCCAAAGGCTTAGGGAGTTACTGTTCCTTCTTTGTTCTCTTTTCTGTGCTTGCACAGCTCATGTGCAACCGAGCAGAGTAGAAAGGAGCTGAAGTAAATAACGCAGAGAGATCCTGAGCCACTGAGGACTGGAGAATACAAAGAGAAAAGCGCTCCGCTGAGTAGCCAACCAAGATGGCACATGCCTGTGATCCCAGCACCACAGGAGGATGGCGAGTTCCAGAGTGGCCTGAACTACACAGTGACATCCTGTCTCAAAACAAAAGGGCTGAGGAAGCACTCAGGGGTAGCCTGCTTGTCTATCCTGGGTTCAGCACCCATCGGTGCAGAGTAGGGTGAAAAGACGCCAGACCCTTCCTCTGTCCCTTTCTGCCTGCCTCCCATCTTAGCCTTCCTTGAGGGAAGCTATGGAAAAACTCTTCTCCCAAGGCTTCCCGGTGACAAGCCGGCCTGCGGGGATGAGCGCTCCACTTGAAAATGACTTGAAACGGTAAGTGGTCAATGTGGACTCCCTGGATAGGGCGCGGCAGCCACGGCACTTCCCTTCTAGACCATGCGTCTCTTCTCTCTCTATAAAGCCCTTCCCCGTGTGCTTGCAGCTGTGTGCACGGCATTTTTGTTTCCTTCTGTTCTCCAAAGCACCATCTCTGCTTTGCAGGTGAAGAAGCTGAGGACCAGTGGGTCAGAGACTTGCCCAGGGTCACGCTGTGTGGGAGCAACAGAGCCAAAGCAGAAGCCCAAAGCAGTGGCTATTGCCTGACACCAAACCGTAAGCCCTGACTGGGCTTCGGGTCCAGAGCAGTGGCCTGATGGGGAAGAAAGAGGGTCTACTTACTCATCTTCCCACCCCCGAGGCTCTTCCTCTCCCTCCTCCCAACCTCTGCGGAGTATCCGTGGACCAGTGCCATCACACCATCCCCCAGCAGCTGCAGTCCTCATGTCTGCAATGCACCTCCCACTTCGCGTCTGCCTTTGACCTACAAGCACAAACCCACTGCAACAAAAGGAAACAGCTACAGGGGCCCAAGCCTGTCTCCCCCCTCAGTGCCTCCTCTTCTCTTTCTCCTCACTCTCTCCCTCCTTGAGCCCTCTGCCATCTCTGCCTCTTCAATAGAGGAAGGCTTTTAACTCCTTCAAGGTGAAGCCAGGGACAAACGGCTCCCAGTGGGGGCTGGGCTTCCAGGAGAATTAGAAGTTTCAAGACCTTTTTTTATTTCCCCTCCCTAAAGATCATGCCTGCAAAAGCACTTCCAAATCATCCTGCAGTTGTTATTCACAGCCAAGGGCCGTCTTCCCCAGGTGTCAAAGCCTAGGAACAGGAAAACACATAACTTAGGAGTTGGAGGGGCCAGGGCTCAGTTGAACCTGTCCCTGAATCACTTCCCCTCTTTAGCTCTCTGTCCCATCTACCCCAAGTATTACCAGTGATCAACAGTCTTACACCCCTGGGTCTAGCTTACTTCTCTGTTGCTGTGATAGCACTGTGACCAGAAAAAATCCGGGGAAAGAAACTGTCTATTATATCTTAGGGGTCAGTTGGTCATTAAGGGAAGCAAGGACAGGTTCTCCAGATGAGAACCTGAAGTGCGGAACGGAAGTAAAACACAATGGCAGATGCTGCTGACTGGCTTGCTCTCTCTGGCTGTCTCAGCTACCTTCTTTCTTTAACTCAGGACCACCTGTCCAGGGATGGATCTACCCACCTACATCAATTAGCTGTTAGGACATGCCCACAGGCTGATGGATGAAGGCAGTTCCTCAGCTGTGTGGTGGTCTGGTTGGCAACTGAAGTCAATTCCTTAAAGTCAGGTTGACTTTAAACACTGTATCTCAAGCCCTATCTGTATCTCAATCCATATGGCTGGGTTGGGTTTGAAAGACGGGGGTGGGGGGGGTGGGGGGGGGAGATCTCTAGGGGCCTTGCAAGGCCTGATTCATACCAGATGTTTTTGTGGGGAAGAGAGCCAGTCTGGCTATACCTTCTGAATCCTTATCCCAGCAGCACTGCTAGGAGCTTGCGGAACCTGTAGCAGTGAGGAGAGGCTGAGACACCTAGACGAACAACCGTAGTTTCAATTCTTGTGAGCGGACATCCTTGCCCTCGAAGTATGTCTTACCTGACAGTGGATCCATAAAATGGTCTAGAATATAAATAAGGCCAGACATGGGGAGTCATGAAAGGTGACTCCTAATTTTCTCATCCCTGGAAGGGTTACAGCAATGGCTAACTTCCCAACACTGGTGTAAGACACAGACGCAAGCCATGGAAAATGCTGTGTAAATGAGGGCTACTTCTGACCGGGAAAACCAGACTCCCTGGAGTATTTCCCCAAGGTGGTTAGATGAACACAGAAGCAGAAGACTGCATCAGTGAAAGACTGTGAATGGTTGGAATATCTCTCTTTAACCTTCCTGGGGCTATAAGCTAACTTACCTATTCTAGGGCTGAAAAGTTTACATTTTAATTTATTTACCACTTCATTTTAACCTTCATACACCCTACATAGTATGCTTTGTAAAAGCTTTTCTGGAGCAGATCCAGAACCGTTCTAAAGTGAGCTAGGTCAGAAGTAACACAATTGTTAGCTCTCAAACCTGAGACCCTGAACTCAGGCTTCAGCTATGCCGGGCAACACTGTCATTTCTGTCTAACTTACCTGCTTCCTAGTGAGTGACCAGGTCTCAGTTTGAACATCTCCCTCTTACCACCAGCTTCCCTGCCCCGCCACACCCTGCCACGCCATGCCACGCCACACCATGCCCCACCCCAGTGTCCTCTTCTCCTCCCCTCTCCTCCCCATTCACAAGCGTTATTTCCTGCACCTCCTTTAGCATTACCACGGCTTGACACCATCTTATTTGGCATGGCGATGTTTATGCCTGCAGACTCTTCTGTATGCTAGGCTCTGCACTGGCTTTGAACCCTGTCATTTATCAACACGGCATGGTTTAAATTTTTATTTAACCTGTGCAAAAACTGAAGTTTATGGAATTTGAATTACATTCCCTGTTTAAACAGACGCAGCAGTTGCCTTGAGCAGAAGGGCTTAAGGTCTATTTGAGTAACAGGAGCTTGGAAAATGTATTTTTGTTGTTGTTGTCTTTCTATAAAAAAACATTGACTCCTTACATGTACCCGTGAGGACAAAGGTCTTGACAATTTGTCGCCCTTAAACTGCACTCGTCTTGGCTTCTAGAAACAGCAAAAGCCTCACAAACTCCTTCTCCAAACCAATGATGAGGGCAATTATCTGTAAAGCTGAGACCATATCCAGGAGCACAAGCTCTGACCACTTAGGAGCCAGATCTATCCCCGCGAGCATGGCAATTGTGTCTGTAACAGCTTCTCAGGCCACCTGGCAAGCCAGAACTGGGACAATGATCAACTAGACCGTGTCTAGACAACTGCTTGGTGACTCAGACCTCTTGCCCTTGTCCTAATTCTCCCTCTTGACAACCTAAAGCCCCTGTCAGCACCCTGAAGGTTGGTTTTGGAATCACTGAACTCATATTCATTCCCATGTGGTCACATAGATTAAATCTCCTCTTCCTGTTGTCTTTACTATTGTAAGTCTCTTTAATTGGCATGTTGGGACCTGTTAAATGACCAAATTTTTCCTGGAGAGACACAAGACACATATCTATGCATCGTAGATAGGGAGCCCATGACAGACCAAAGTATGGATACCACCAAAGTCCAACATGGTGAACCAAAAAGTTTTATTGGAGTTACTTACAGTAATATGGGTTAGAGGATATTTACAGCATCACAAATGACTCAAAGCCTACCTCAACATGGGCAACAGCTCACAGAGCTGGGAACCTGGAGCACACCAAAGAGCCTGCAGGCAGCTCAACAGGTTAGAGAATGTCCTTTCCAGGTATGTCAGTTGGTCTAAACCTCTTCAGGCAGCTCTGCTGGTTTCAGCTTTTTCCAGGCAGCTTCTCTGGTCTTAAGGTTTTTATGCCTCAACTTTTATTGCTTACACTAAAGCAGAGAGAGTACTAGTGAATCTGGTCAGTTTCAGGGACTTCCTGAAAATGTTTGAGTTGTTGACCTTCCTGCTTAAGGAGTTTTCCTGCAAGACAAAATGTTTCTATTTCAGAGGGTGGTAAAACTTAGCCTATTTGGACTATGGGTATGAATTTCAGTTATACTTATGTTGTGCTAATCACAGTAAATAATTGAGAGGTTAAATGTATACTAATTTTAACTATTACTTTTCAGAATTAATGCATAACCGATACAATATCTCCTAAGAAAATTGGTAACATCCCAGTACCCACCAGTGTGAGAAGGACTGAGAATTGCTGGTATGTGTGCTATAATGGATGGTTGCAATGAACAATGATCCACTGCTGTCGAGGCTAATGAAGATGAGGGGCACTTGGGTCTCGTTAATATCTGTCTTGAAAATACACGTTCTCATTCTTCTCAAGAGTACTTAGTGAAGAGCATCTTAGAAATGGGGAGTGTGTATTGGGAATGAAGGGCAATGAGCCACCTAAAGCCAAATGGTTGGCTATCAAATGACAGCATGGACTGAGTTCTTGGAGATAAACCATAGTGAGAGGAGCTTGGATTTCGCCTTTTGATACATAGAGCAGAGTGCAGGGTAAGTTCCAGCTCACTGAATCTTGCTCTCCTCCTCTGTGAAATGAGGCAGGGGAAACCTTACAGAGGCCTCATAAAGATCCAAGGAAACTGTGTGTAAAACTCCCAGTTCTGGGGCAAAGAAGCTAGCTCTAGAATCAAGATTGCTTTCTGCTCTTTAAGAGGACCCAAGCTCACCCACATCAGGCAAGTCACAATTGCCTATAACTCCAGCTCCAGGGGATTGGACACCCTCTTCTGACCTCACACAGATACATAATTGAAAAGAAAATTAATCTTCTCAAAAAAATGTCAACAAAAAAATACCTGGTGCCTGTGTGGTGGTGAATGGTCTTTAATCTCCTTCTAACCCTTGTTAAGAATGATGCACCAGCCCACCTATACGATGTGATTGCAAAGTCAAGGAGATCAATTGTAAGGATTGCTGCACCGGAATGCAAACTACACAGTGAGTGCTGCTGGGCACAGCAGTTTGTCTTAGGGAATTGCCCGCTTTGCTAGCGGTGCTATTTGCATGAACATTTTTGAAATGCCTCTCTCTGTCCATCAAACTCCTGTGCAGAAACCACGGGCAGGAAATGAACTCAACGATCTGCTATCCATCCGCTACCACGGACTGTTACTCATCCTGAATAAGTGAATGAGTGAGTCTCCTCAGAACCAAGCAGCACCTAAGAGCCAGCCCCTATAGTAGCGCCCTGCACTGGGTGGCCATTCAGTTCTGGATCGAGTGTCACTCAGCTGCTAGAACCTTTACCAGATGAGCTCAGAGCATGTGGCCAACGTCACCACCAGCCGCTTTGTAAATGGAGAAATGCATTGGCTCCTGGGAATAGCAAGCATTGGTCTTGAAAATACACGTTCTTATTCTGTACTGTTGACAGTCCTGAAAATGGGGACCAGAAATAGAATTACAAACACCAAGGCACTTTCTTTTATAGAAATACTAGCTCTTGCAGGATGGGGTGGTTATAAAAGGGCAAACGTGGAAGCGGGGCAGTCCCATTTCAGGGAGTCATGCTGTCCCCAAGAATCTAGAGTCCTCCCTAAAGAAGCTGACTTTCACTGTTAGCAACCTGAGAAGAGCCACTTTGCTTCGGTTTTGAGAGTTACCCCTCCTAGGGACTGCTGGCTGAGTCTTTACATCTACAGGTGCGGTAACATAGGACAGAAAAGAGGCAGGAGCCAGAGACCAAGCTGCCTGGTGGCTCTGAGTCTTCGGTACTTGCTATCCCACAAATGCATCACAACCTTTCAGAGAAACCTAGCCATTCCTTGTAATTTAAAAGGCCACTATACTTCTCCAATGCAGCTTCCTTCCTCTTTCCTTCCATCCACCCCTTCCCTCCTCCCTTCCCTCCCTCCTCCTCCCCTTCCTCCCTGTTCCCTTTCCTCCCTTCCTCCTTTCCTCTCTCTTTCTCTCTCTCCCCTCCCCATCTCTCTGTTTCTTTGACACAGGGTCTCGTGCAACTCAAGATAGCCTTAACCCAGCCAAATATGACCTTGAACTTCTGATTCTGCATCCTCTATTTGTGGAGTGTTTAGATTATAGTTGTGATCACAGTCCCATTCATGTGGCGCTGTGGATCAAACTCAGGGGCCTTCTGCAAGCTAGGTATGGTAAACAGGAATGACCCTTATAGACTCCTGTGTTTGAATGCTTGGCTCATAGGGAGTGGCACTATTAGAAGGTGTGGCCTTGCTGGAGTGGGTGTGGCCTTGCTGGAGTGGGTGTGGCCTTGCTGGAGTGGGTGTGGCCTTGTCGGAGTGAAGGAAATGTATCATTGTGGAGGTGTGCTTTGAGGATATATGTATATGCGCTCTAGCTATGCTCAGTGACACAGTTAGTTCCCTTCTGTTGCTTGCAAATAAAGATGTAGAACTCTCAGGTCCTTCTTCAGGACCATGTCTGCCTGCACGCTGCCATGCTCCCCGATACGACAGTAATGGACTAAGCCTCTGAGACTGTACGTCAGCCTCAATTAAATGCTGTCCTTTGTAAAAGTTGCTTAGGTCATGTTTTTTTCATAGCAATAAAACCCTAAAACAAACACTCAACTAACCAATCTATACTACTAGCCCCTTAAACCAGACCCTTAACTACGACTTGTTGATTTTCAAAAAGCTTTTCGAACACTTTCAGAACTGGAAGGAAACGGAAAGAATATTACAGTGAGTGTCCGCGTGTCCCTTTGGACAGATGCAGCCGCTGGCAAGCGCTCCCCACGCTGGCCCTTCTTTGCTCACTCTAGACTGCTGCTTTCACTTCTCAGCCAAACCATCTGGAGATCAGTCTGCCTTACTGTGCCACCTTACTCTGAGAAATGTCAGCGCATCTCCAGAGGAAAAGAACTTTCTCTGACATAATCACTACCAAAAAAAAAAAAAAAAAAAAAACAACAACAACAACAACATCAATCCAAGAGTAGCTAACTTCCGGTCCACATTCAAATCCCTTAACCTCCCCCGCAATGTCCTTTATGACTGTGGTCCATTAGCTGCTTCTTTTGGATCCAGTTCCCAAGCACCTATATGGCAGCCTACAACTATCCACTACGCCAGTTCCAGGGGACCTGATGCCCTTTTTCTGACCTTCATGGCATGGGCACCAGGTACACATACATATGCAGGCAAACAGTCATACATAAAATAAATTAATTTTAAAAATTAAGTACGAGGAGTGCTGGAGAGGTGACTCAGTGGTTAAGAGCACCGACTGCCCTTCCAGAGGTCCTGAGTTCAAATCCCAGCAACCACATGGTGGCTCACAACCATCTGTAATGGGATCTGATGCCCTCTTCTGGTTCGTCTGAGGACAGCGACAGTGTACTCATATACATACAATAAAAAAATAAATCTTTAAAAAAATTTAAGTGCGGATTCTTTGTAGCTCAGGGTCTTGGAAGACTTCCTGGAAATTGAGGGGCTTTCGCTAAACGTTAAAGAATGGACTGCATGTTGGGAAGTGACTAATTTGTTCCTAGGATTCAAGTGGGTTACATTGATCGAGCAGGACTGCTGTGTTTAGCAGGATGGCCATGTCCGCCAGGCACCGGCAGCAGAACTGTTACCCACACAGCCCGATTCCACAGCCTGGTGTATGTAGCATCTGAAAGGTTGTTTTCCCTGCTTCTATCCTCAGGTTTCTGCCACGTGCATTTTCAGGGATGGCCTTTCTATTGGTCAGTTTTCACGTATCCACTAACTCGGAATGGTATGTCATAAGGTCATAATACTATGTAGTCTTGGCAGACTTGGAACTTTCTGTGTAGACTAGTCTGGCCTCAAACTTATGGTAATCCTCCTGCCTCTGCTTCCTGAGTGCTGGTGGGCAAACATGCCCAGTGGGCCATGCTTGCTTCTCTTCCCTTGGCCTCAGGCTCGCTCTCCTCTGCTACCCTGTTCTGCATCAAAGAACCTTCCATTCATCATCCAGTGTCAGGCAGAGACCTCCTCCCTGGAGACACTTCCTCTGTCATCCTCCCACACTGCCTCTAGATCTATCTGGATGAACCACTGTGTCTCTTACACATCCTGTGCTGTCCTGTCCCAGTCTCTTTTGTCTCCTGTTAGTCTCTGTATTCCTTGAAGTCACACGGATCTGTGAGCCTGCATCCAGAGATAGTAGTTATCTAGTCATTGCGGACAGGGAGTAGGAGGAGGGAGACAAGCCTGTTTACCATTAATGAACTTGGCAACATTTACTTCTATGTCAGCTTTGCTAAAACCCCTTTATGCATGCTTTTCTCCTGCGGTGTTGATTGTCCTGAGAGCCAGAACATTTCACGGCACAGCTACAGGGATTATACTGCAACGATTAGCCTACGCAATATTTCAAGTCAATCCTCATCATTTAGGGGTCACTGTAGTGTGCCCTCAACCTGCATTCAGACAGCATAGTCTCCGAGGCTGGTTCTGCCATAGAAAGCACGTTAACTTCCGGCAAGCCTCTCTGAACCCAGATGGGTGTTTTTTAGTAAATGGCTTAGATAAATGTCTGTTTGGGAAGGTGGCTGGTGGGATCAAATGAGATTTGGAAGCCCTAACATGCAGCAGACCCTTAAAACGTTGGTCAGGCTTGTCCCTTTCATCCGAGGCCTGTGATGGAGAGGCTTAAGCGAGAGAGCTGGAGAAAGACACAAAGACTGTCAGGAGCAAGCACTTTGTTGGTTGTCCTTGTGCTGTATTCATTGTGTGTTTATTTGAGACAGCTAAGAGGCCCAAGCCGGCCACAAACTCTACACCTTCCTGCCTTGTTCTGATTCTTTTACACACGTCTATTACTACATGGAGAATCGGGGACAGAGACACCAAGGGAGTGTACCTATCTTAAGGGAGGAACAGGGAGGCACACACTCCCGAGTGACCATTCAGAATGGAAACCTGAAGACAGCCAAATATCACAACCCAACAAGCAAATAATGAACGCAGCTATTTCTCTCCTCTTCGAAGTGCGGTCAAGGGAAATACCTTTTTTATCAAAAGAGAAAAAAAAATACACACGTTTTCTAAGGCTGGAGGGATGGCTTAGTGGCTGTGTGTTTGCTGCACAATGCACAGTCCTGGGAGCAGAGTTCAGATCCTAGCCTAGAAGCACACAACAAGCCTGGTGTCTCACAAAAGCCTGGAACCCCAGCTCCAAGGAAGTGAGACTGAGGGATGATTACTGGGGCTTGCTAGCTCCCAGCCTGGGAAATCTTGAGCCTTCGGTCCAGGGACAGACTCTGTCTCAAAGGAAGAGAGGAGGAAACTTGATGTCCTCTTCTGGTTACAGACACACAGAAGTGCACCACCATTCACACGAACACAAAACTAAATTCATACATCATTTTAGAAATAAATATATTCTTATATATTGCATATCATTACACACACACATACATACATACATATATATATATATATATATATATATATATATATATATATATATATATGCTTTTTATTGGTTTGGACCAATGGTCTATGTTTCTACCCTTGGCCTTCCATGCTCTGTAACCTGAATTTATACATTAAACAACAATCTGGAATTAAATACACAGACAATGAAGTGGCCAGCCATCTTTAGGTTCTTGGATCTGGTGTCGTTAGTTGTACTACCGATTCTTGGTTTGTTGGTGTCATTCTTTGTGAGACAGTTCTTCAAATGGTACTGCCTGGCTGGCTGGCTGGCTAGCCTGGAACTTGCTATGTAGACCAATCTGGCCT
>NC_141541.1:49140000-49232500 GCF_021556685.1 Rattus norvegicus | reverse complement strand
TTGCCCTCAGTCTCATTCATAATACCAGGCAGAAATATGCAAATTCTTACCCAGACTTCCTTGGTCTCACCTTCCCACTTCCAAATGCCATGGGTACTTTGAAGAAACACCAGTGGAGGATGAGAGGTCAGGGAATTAAACTTCAATTTTCTTGGGTGCCTTATAAAGCAACATTTAAAGCTACAGTGAGGGCTTTCTTTATACATGCTGGTCACCCTCCCTTGCACCCTAAGCAGGCAAGCAGGGAAGAACTGTGGTATCTAGAGAGTCTGGTGTGTAGGGAGTTCAGCAACTATTGTTACGTAGATGAGACTCCAAGGCTGTTGAGGAGAGAGGTAACTTGCTCAGGGCAACACAATGAGTCATCTCTTCACTTGGGAGCTCTTTGATTTTCCTCTGCCCCTCTGAGATGAGTTTTCTCATCTATAGAACGAGACTGTACAGGTAGGCATCCTCGAGGCCACTTGTAAAAGGCTCGTGGTTAATTCAGCTATTATGCTTAGCACAATCATTGGCATACAAATAGATCCAATAAATGTTAGGTATCATCATCATCACTACCACCACCACCATCAGCATCACCACCACGGCCATCACCACCATTACTACTACTATTCCCCCAAAGAAGATCTGTGCCTCTTCTATTACACCAAATGGAATCAGTTCTTGATTGAGAAAAATGGCTTTGTTTCCTGATGATCACACTTTAATGGGCAACAGCAGTAATGACTTCTGTTCTTTGAGGCAGGATTGCTGGTTCTACTGAGCTGGGTGTGTGTGTGTGTGTGTGTGTGTGTGCGCGCGCGCGCGCGCGCACGCGCGCGCCTCTCATTTGTGGCCTCTGTGCAGCAGGGATCCAGTCTTCGAACCCTTTTATTGATAGGGTGCATGCTGTCTTATGAAAGTCAACACTTTCCATTTGTAAGTGCTATAATTAGTGTCCTTTCTCTCTTCCTTCTCTTTCTAGCTCCTAGCCCTTCATTTCTCTGCTTCCCCTCCCTTTTTTTTCTTCCCCTTTCTCTTTTCCCTTCCTCCCTGGCCTCTGCTCTCTCAGGTCCTACCATTTCCAAAACTCAGACGCCCCTTTCCAGAAGTCGCTCTCCAGTCAATCACTGAGGGCTGTGGCCTACAGTGAGGTAACAACTTTGTAACTTTAGCGGGATCTATTTGAAGTGACACCTTTCCCGGGCCTTACGGCTTAGCCTTCTGCTCCTCTCATCTAGTCATGCAGTAGGTTTCCATTACTGACCTCGCCAATGATCAAATGAAACGTGAAATGGGCTATTCTGGAGCCTCGAGGCCCAGATGGGTCGATATGCAAGCCAAGGGGCAAAGCTAGGGCCCTGCGAATCGAAGCACACTGGCCTACTTCGTTGCCGGAGAGGAGACCTTCTGTCTAGAAGCAATCCCTACTATGGCTGGCTGGATTCCAGCCAGCCCAGCTTGGGCCGGCGCGGCCGCTTTAAGAGAGGGGCGGGGCCCGGCACAGGCGAGGCAGGGCCTGCCCACAAGGCTGCTTTTCCTTTTTGATCCATTCAAAAATTACTCATTGCAAATTCCCGGACAGCTCAGGGAGGAGAAGCTGGGGGGGCGGAGGACAGAGAAAGCTGCAGCAGCGCAACGCTGGGACTCCTGGACCCTGCGGGCTGAGGTCGGACCTGCAGCAGCCACCGGCCCGCGCCGAGCTCCAGTAGCCTCTCCAGGAAGCGTCAGTCTCAGCTCGGAGATCTGGGAGCGCCGCCCCCGCCGTCCTCCCGGGACCCCCGGCTCCGGCGCGCGGGCGATGGGCGGCCGCTGAGCGGTCACTCGGCATCGCGACCCCAGCCCTAGGCATGGCCGCGCGCGAGGAGCTGTACAGCAAAGTCACCCCGCGTAGGGACCGCCTGCAGCGTCCGGGCACCGTCAGGCATGGGTCGGCGCTGGACCTGCTCCTGTCCATGGGCTTCCCCCGCGCCCGCGCGTAAGTCACCCGCTTCGGCCCCTCGACCCTCGACTTCGCTCCGGCTCGCCGTGCTGGCGCTGCCTGAGACCTGCTTAGGGAAACGCGATGGGCGTACTGGAGGCGGGAGTGCCGGGCTAGGGGCTTGCTTGGGGATGCTGGACGTCCGGGGCATCGGGTTCGAATCCCTGGTTTCGCGGATAGCTCTGGGCGATTCGCGCGCGCTCCCCCAGAGGTCTTCTTATATTAAGCCCAGGAGAGGCGGGTCCCTTGGAGGACTTGGGTCCCCTATCGATCCAGAGTGCTGAGCAGGTTTGGAAGCGGGGGTCGGGGGTCGGTCTACTGGTGGCTGGGGAAAGGCAAGGGGCAGCAGGGCAGGGTGGCCGGCGCCCCCGCTGCAGCGGCTTCCAGCTCCGGATGTCGCTCTTGAGCTCCGGCTCCCTCCGGAGTGGGAGGAGCGGGAGCGTGGGTGTCGCTGCGTGTTCATTGATAGAGAGGATGGGATGGGAAGGAGAAGTAATTCCTCCAGGGGACCAGGGTTCTCGTCAGTGGTGACGGCAGCGCAGAAAGCTGTGGGTGCTCGAAAGTATGGGGTTGGGGAGCTGCCCTCCTGCCTCCTTCTTCCTTTCTGAGGGTGGGCAGGCGAAGGGCAGAGAGCGCAGGTGGCTGTCGCTGTAGCCTTCTGGGAAGAGCAGGGTTGCCAGCGCCAGGCTGCAACAGTTCTCTGGAGCTGGTGCACACCAGGGCAAGGGGCTGGAATCTCGTCTGATAGAAAGCCGGCGCCTTCTCTGGTTAATTCCTGGCTTGCTTGTTTCCTCGGTGGGGACACAAAGTTCGGAAGGTGCAGCTCTCTCACTCTTTTAATTACATCACCAGAATTGAAGAGTTGGCGAACTTAATCAGATAGGGTCGAGTCAGTAAGTTCGTTCCTTCCTCGGCGTTCATTCATGCGGTAACTCCAGGGGTGTCCTTCCTTTGAGCCTTGTTTTCTTACTAACCTGGGGGCAGCCTAAGCAAAGCGGACTCCTATTCAGGAATGTATGATCCTACCCAACCTGCTCAGACAGGCTGCAGTGCTGTTTGGCCCGGTCCGTGAAAGGCTAAAAAGTGGACCAAGATATTTGCTTCCTGCTGACTTTGAAATATTAGGACTTCAGCACAGCACAGGGAGAGGATGTGAAAGGTTTTGCATGGGATGCCAAGTGAGGGTCCTTCATGGAAAGCCTTGAGGATGGGTGGGGATCTAGGGCCTCGTGAGAACTGGAGCGGAGTCCAAATATGCTGTAGAAGTTGCTTAGTTCTAGGCTGCTGCCATTTCTGAAGTGAGATCAGCGTCAAGGACCCGAATTGCTTAATTAAATGATGAAGCGCTAGAGTGGACTCTTTAGATTTTCATATTTGATATTCAGTGAGCTTTAAGTCTGTTTTCTTCAATGGGCCTCAGAGGCCTTGCTCGGGTCATGATAGACTAGGATGGCTTGCCTATGTCTTCTTTAATCCCCGAGATCACATAATAGCAAGATTACTGATGACGTACTATTGATGCTTGGAAACACTGTATTTTCGTTTCCTACATATACTCCTAGTGAAGACATATTCCATGCCTGTTTTATGACTTAGGAAGCTGGTGTTTGAAGAGGTTATGCAGTATACTTAGGGTCACAGTAGTTAGGGAGAAAGCAGAGACTCCAACCCAGACCTTGTGTCTTCACTGTCAGACCTCAGAGGAAGAGCCGTGGGGTTCTGTGTGGGTGAGATACTCTGAGCAGTGCCCTGCACACTGTCAGGCATTAAGTGGTAACACTATATCTGTTTCTATTGGCTGCCGGCTGGATGGCTTACATCAGCAGAAATGTGTTCTCTCTATATTCTAGAGGACAGATGTTCAAAGTTGCTCTCTCCCTGGGATAAAACTGTGTTGGTGCGGTTGTACTCCCTCTGAAGGCTCTAGGGGAGAATCTATTCCATTCTGCCAGCTTCTGGTGGCTGGTGGGCATTGTTTGGTTGTGACTGCCTCATTCCATCCAGTCTGTACCCTTAATTCTATTCTCTTTGCACTAAAATCTTCTGAGTGTCTTTTATGATACACATAGAAAACTCTGTGTGTGTGTGTGCGTGTGTGCGAGCATGCGTGAGAGAGAGAGAGAGAGAGAGAGAGAGAGAGAGAGAGAGAGAGAGAACAACAGCTTATGAAGTCTAGTTGTCTTCTTGTACCACATGGTTCTCAAGGGACAAACACAGGACATCAAGCTTGATGGTAAACACTTGATACAATCAACCCCAGCTCTGTCCCTGACATCAGCAAATGGCAGGACTCTGTTCTTTTTCGTGGCTTAGTAGTATTCCGTGAATGCGTATGATGGCCTTGTGGTCCTCGTGGGTAATCTGGAATAACTACCCATGTCAAAGCCACCCCTGAACTTCATAACATCATTCTTGTAAAGTCTTTTCTTTGCCATGTAGTGTTTATAGGTTTTAGGGATTAAGACATAGAAACCTGGCAATGGTGGCTCAGCCCTTTAATCCCGCACATGGGCGGAAGTGGTAGACAGCCTGGTCTACAGAGTGAGTTCCAAGACAGCCAGAGCTAAACAGAGAAAATCTGTCTCAACAAAACACCCCCCCCCCCCGCCGAACACCAAAACCAAAACACCACCACCAACAACCACAAAATCCCTGGAAGGGGCGGGGGACCGTTGATATATTTTGGAGAGTCATTAGTTATCCCAACACACAGTATTTTTACTATTTCTGTTTGGCCTCTCTTTATCCAAGAGGAAACAGAGAAGGTCTGAGGGAGGGAGGTGGGGTTTATTGCTCTTAGCTAAATTTCTCCTAACAGGAAGTGGTGTTCTTGGAGTCACCTGACCAAATTCTATGTCCCGAGTAGGTTTTGTTTTGTTTTTGTTTTTGTTTGTTTTCATTCTCACGGGGTCTCTTATATTCCAGGCTGACTTCGAATTTACTATAAAACTGAAACTGGCCTTGATTTTCTGGTTGTCCTGCTTCTTCTATCTCCACAGTGGTAGGATAATGGCACAAGTCTCTCACACAAGGCCCCAAAGGAGGCTTGAATGGGGTCCCCAATCCCGCCCTAAAGACACACGTATCTGTCATTCACCTTAGCGGGTTCACTCAGGTCAGCTAAGGCAGCTATTGCAGATTTCAGAGGGCAGGACTTTAACTTCGTGTGGAGAACTGAGGAGGAAGACTGCAAGACTTACCTGACCAGAAATACTCACTGGAGCATCCAGCCCAGAAGGAGGAATGAACGGAATGTTAGTGTTGTCCCTCAGGTCCCAGAAGAGTCTCAAGAGGAAAAGAGACGCTTCCAGCCTTCTGAGGAGAGTAGCTGAAGCTAGACTCCTTTGGGGTATAGCCAGGCCTGTCCCGGAATAGAGACTATAGCCAGCCTCTCTGGATGGCTACAGAGAGGCCAGGACAGCAGGCCCAGGTTCCGTTCGATCTATACTGTGCCTACTGTGCCGTGCTGTGGTCCTGGAATTGACTTAACACCAGGGCCTTGCTGGAGCTTTCTCAGGGGAATGCTCTTAATGAGCCGGGGCTTGTTAAGTGCTTGACAGAGCTGAAAGCAGCAGGACTGCCATGCAGGGCCAACCAGGGTGACCTCAGGGTATGTTCTCTGTGGCTTGTCACTCCTCTACCAGGCTTTGTCACCTCACATAAGCGTCTTCTGTCCAACCTCACCTGATGCAGAAAGACCTGTTTGTGCTCTGCTTGGTGTGTCTGTTGGGAAGCCCATGAGGTGGGGATGAGCTGAGGCCTCTAGAAGGAAACTTTCAAAGACTACATGGCTCACCCCTTCCTTTTGCTTTTTATGCTCATTAGCTGTGTGCTGGCCCAAATGTTCTAAAAATAGAAACCCAGCTTCCTCCAGGCTGGTGAGGTTATCCTGAAGGAAAAGGAAGAGTGATCAGTGGGTAAAGGCCTGAGGCTGATGAGGCCTCAGGCACTTGAGTGGTCCTGGGGATAGTGAAAGCGACCTGTAGCTGATCACACCCAACTTCCTTCATGGGAGCACTGTTGCCTGTTACCCCCTCCGGTTTTAGAGGATAGATGCCCTCAACTTGTCTCTAGGGGCCAACTGTGTCCCTTGGATCAAGTCTCTGAGCGACAGAATCCAAGGACTCATTGCTCATACAGCCCCGTACCAGCCTTTCACTTTTTTTTTCTCATTTGTTTTGAGACAGGTAGCCCAGGCTGGCTCAAACTCACTGTGTAGCTAAGATTGGCTTTGAATGCTTCTCCCAACTTCCCGCCTTCCTGAGTGCTGGGAACGAAGTTGATACACTACAGTTGGATTCTTTTTTTTTTTTTTTTTTTTTTGGAGCTGGGGACCGAACCCAGGGCCTTGCGCTTCCTAGGTAAGCGCTCTACCACTGAGCTAAATCCCCAGCGGATTCTTTTTATTATTTTTTTATGTGCATTGGTGTTTTATTTACATGTATTTCTGCGTGAAAGGTTCCAGATGCCCTGGAACTAGAGTTATGGGCAGTTGTGAGCTGCCATGTGGGTGCTGGGAGTTGAACCGAGGTCGTCTGGAAGAGCAGCCATGCTCTTAACCACTGAGCCATCTCCCCAGCCCTTTATTTATTTTTTTAAAAGGTTGCCTGTGGCTAGAACATTCTTCACTTTAAAAAAATGGCTTATATGTATTTCCTAATGAGAGAGAGAGAGAGAGAGAGAGAGAGAGAGAGAGAGAGAGAAAACACGAACTGTGTAGCTATTACTTAGCCTTAGCCTCCTCGGACTCTGAGTTCAATCCCCGGCACCATGAGAGAAACCAATAACAAAACAAGAAAGTCTTGAAGGGGCCTGGCAGGAGGGCAATATCCCAAGTTCTAATCCAGCGTTTGCCTGATTCTTGAATCATCAACTTTCCCATTGTGTCTCCTTTCCCCAGCACGATGATCAGCTCCCGTACACCTCAGTGCCCGCCTGTTAACAGAGGCAAAGACTTGGATGAATAGAGCCTGGGCATCCGCTATTCTTTGATAATAGTGTTACCAGAGGGAGATGGACATTGGCGGGCGGTGCTGCTGTAGCTTGTTTTTCTCAGTTGAGACTATTTGAGCTATGTCTAGTTGAAGAGCTGGACGGTGGCAGAAAGCTGGAGTAAGCGCCTGGGACTTGGCTTTGGGCAGCAGGCTGAGTTAGCTACACCTCACTGCTCAAAGATAAAGGCAGCTCAGAGCAGCCCCATGAGCTCTTGAGGGTCAGACTGCAGGGCCACGCATTAAAATATCTAGTTTCTCTGGCTCTCTCTCTCTCTCTCTCTCTCTCTCTCTCTCTCTCTCTCTCTCTCTCTCTCTCTCTCACCTGTTGGTTGATTGACACTGGATCCCCTGAAAGCATTTGGCCAAGCAAGCGGCTCTGAAATGAAGCCAACTCCGACCCGGGGCCTAGGGTTCCTTCCCTTTGCATCTTGGATAGACAACTATAATTGTGGTTCACTTGGCACAGAGGAGTTCTTAACAGGTGGACAGGGCAAGAAGTCTCTCCCTACTGTAACTATGTCCTTGTGCAGCATTCTTCACACTTGTGGGTTACTGGGCAGTTTGAAAAACACTCCAGTGTGCGTTAAATATCAACAGCCTCATAGTCCTCTGAGGGTTATTTGCTGATGACCACTTGGTTAGTTTTGGGGGGGCCTTATTGCTGTATGGACCTCAGCCTAAAACCTCAAGTCCAGTGAACTTTTCTGTGTAGAGGTTACAATTTAAAAGGACGTCGGCAGACCATCTTTATAAAGTCTTTTGAGGAGATGTAAACTACAAAATGATGCCTGTGGACAGGTGAATGCAGCAAGACGTGGCATATCCAAGGCCTCAGAGTTTTCTTGTGTTGGGTCAGTCAGATGGATCGGTAGGACCACGGGGCTTGCTGTCAACCCTGACAACCCGAGTTCAATCCTGGGACCCACAGGGTGGGATGAGAGACCAACTCCAGGAAGTTTCCCTCTGGCCCTGTGAAAGTTTTCTTGCATCCTTTTGTAGGAGTTCCTCTCGAGTTCAAACCCTGAGTCCCGTGCAACTTCAGATCTGGTTATTAATTTAGCTGGAGTTTCTTTCTAGACTGCCATGTAAGTGGTACCATACCAGTGCTTACTGTTATACTTGTGTTTTCTTGAGTATCAAGTGACTCTGTGTGTGTGTGTGTGTGTGTGTGTGTGTGTGTGTGTGAGAGAGAGAGAGAGAGAGAGAGAGAGAGAGAGATTTTTAAGGTTTTCTGAGATAGCGCCCCACATAGTCCAGGCTGGCCTCAAACGTCGTGTGTAGCTGAGGCTCATGTTGAACTTTGGGTCTTGCCTCCACCTTGTAAGCACAGTGAGAGTGGACATGTGCTACCCACACTCAGCTTGATCATATGTTTGTTCAAAACCCTGTGTTGTGAATCCGTAGTTGGTTTCTTTTGATTGACCTTGAGGCCTGTGAATGGGCTGCTGGCCTAATTATAACCCCTGAATACGGTTTCTATGAAAATTCCCCGTTACGCCCTAATTTCTAATTATACGTTAAGCTTTTAGACCACATTGGCGATGACACAGCAGATTCTCAGACATAACCACTTTTAAGTCTTAGAAATTGAACATTTGATGAGGAAACCAGCCCAGGAGGCTAAGGGTTGTGGAGATGGACAGACACCCTGCCTTGCTGTTGTGTTCTGCGCTTGCCTTAGCACCTGGCTACCTTGAATTCCGGCTGCCTCTGCCCAGCCATTTTTGGAGCTTAAGGCTTTACTTTGCCTCCCATCACAGCTACTCTGGCTAAGGACGGTGGCTCTGTGGAAGCCTCTGACATCCCAGCAGGCATGGCTTGTGTATGGGGCTTTCCTTCCATGGGCATCTGCCAACTGTCTTATCTGTCTGTCCCCAGCAGGCACTGCCCATAAGGGCCTTTTTCCTCTGTGCTCGCATCTGGGGACTGGAAAGACCCCGGTTTTAGTCTGTTTCCTTCTTCCTGCCTTGGTGTGCAGTTTGAAATCCTTCTTGGGTTTGAGTCTGCCCCTTACCAGCCCCTACTGACATCATCTCAGGCAGTCTTCTGCCTCAGCCTTCTGAGTAGCTGAGATTAGAGATGTGTGCCACCAAGCCAAGCTCAGCTTGTAAAATTTTGACAGTAACACTGGGACACTCGTGCCTGTGAGACGTGCCAGTCCATGCAAACAGTCGGCATTCCCCCATCCCTCCGTAAGGGACAATTTCTACTGCCACTTCACGGTGCTGGTGCTGCCTGGATGCCCGGGTACTCCGTGCCTCTCTCTTAGCTGGGATACACAGTAGTAGATGGGCAGAGGCCAATGGTGTTTCTCAGTACTGCATTCTGCTCCCTCGTGCCTGGCTTCCTCCGGAGGGTCTGAGCAGTGCCAGGCCAAGTCCAGCAGAAACAGAGCGGAGCCAACACCGCCCAAGCTGCTGGCTGTGATTGATGGCCAGGCTCAGGGATCCGATGGGGTACCATATGGCTGTCTACTGATTACTCTCAAATGGAATCAGACTTGAGGTCTGGAGACAGAGAGAGAGAGAGAGAGAGAGAGAGAGAGAGAGAGACAGAGAGAGAGAGAGAGAACGAGAACACGCATCTCCTGTGCCTTAATGCACTGTGACGGGCATAGCCCCAAGCAGGACACAGAGTCAGTGCCAGGAGAAAGGTGGTAGCAGTGCCCATGGGGACTAAAAGCCCTTGTCTTCTTTAGGGAGAAGTCTCTCAGGGACCACTGGGAATTTGCCCAAAGACTTCAAGGAGAATCGCTCTGCTACTTGTTTTTTCCCTTGGAGGGTGGTGGGCATGTGACATTCGGCTGAATCCTCTGGATCCTCTCCCAAGGGCATATGGGTTTAATCCTGCCCTCCTCCCTCTTCCTACCACCCCCACCCCATTTATTTATTTATTTTGAGATCCAGCTGGCACTGAACTCTTCATCCCCCTGC
Source organism: Rattus norvegicus (assembly GCF_021556685.1). Taxonomy (NCBI): domain Eukaryota; kingdom Metazoa; phylum Chordata; class Mammalia; order Rodentia; family Muridae; genus Rattus; species Rattus norvegicus. Next base: position 49,222,610 of record NC_141541.1, on the reverse strand, counting down.
CTCAGCATGCCCAGTGTTCCATTTTCTACCACCCCTCTCCTTAGTGACTTGAATTATCCTCTATCCCTCCTCCTATTTATGAGTGGACGGTGTCCCAGATGACCACCTCCTGTACCATGGTATCCCACTAAGCTCTGTGGAGTGGAGGAAATGCCAAATGGCAGTCTCCCCAGCGAGTGCTGCAGGCAGCCTTTGCATCTGTTGCTCGTGGCCGTGGAGTGGCAGGTGAATGAATATCTTCTCGACTAGAGTGAATGTCCAGAGGCATTGGGTGTTGTCACCTCAGGGGCAGGCCAGTGGTAACACATGGTGCAAAAAGGGGTCTTTGGCATTCTGACTCAAAATGAAACTGTCTTTCTTGGCTTTTTAGACGCATGTCCATGGCTTTCACAAGCCTCGGGGGTTCCTACTGTAAAGGACTTTGATCTCTGCCATTTCTTAGGCCCTTTGCAGTCACCCGAGTGGCTCCCCGGTGACTTGGACAAGTGTGTTGCACATCAGCAGGACATTCGTGTGGCTTCTTTTCTATCCCAGGGAATCTGGATTCTGTGCCTTCACCTTTCTTTGTTTTCATTCCCACAGCACTTGATTGTCCAATTCTTCATGGGCGTAGGGAAATGGCTCAGTTGGTAAAATGCCTGCCGGGCAACCTTCAGAACCTGAGTCCCGCCATTAGTACCCACATAAAAAGCCAGCTGCAGTGATACACACATTACTGGGTCACATTACTGGGTGGAACCATGGAGCTTGCTGGCCAGCCTAGCCTAATCATGGAGTGCCAAGTTCCAAAGAGACCCTTGTCAAAGCACAAGATGTATGGATGCTGCGAGATGGCACCTGGAGTTGTCCTCTGGCTTCCACATGCACACATATGTCACACACACACACACACACACACACACACAGGCATACATGCACACACATAAGCACATGAGCATGCACACCAAGCTCTTTAGGACTGTTGATAGTCTAGAGAGTAAATAAATGGAAAGAAAGAAAGATATGAGGCAATTACAGCCATGGGGAGTCATTTAATGAGTGTGCATTAGAGTAATTTCCCAATCAGTAGGAAATGTGCTTGCCTTCCTGCAAAATACAACCAACGTGCTGGTTAAATAGGAGAGGAGGTCCTGCCTACAGCCTGGCACCTAAGATCACCAAATGATTCAGGGATACCATTTCAGTGAAAAGGACATCTTCCCTTCAGTGGAGTTGCCTGGTGTTTATCTAATGCTTTCCGGTGCGCTCCCTGGATCCTGTGCAGGTATAAACATTCTTGTGTATAAAACAACCTTGGCAGGGGACTCTCAGGATGAGGGCTATTTCTGTGCAGGGGTGAGAAGCTGAAAGAAATGCCAGCCGCTGGGGTTCACGGCAGTCTGCAGAATGCCTGGGGGAGGCTGAGGGCACAGAGGAAGGATATGGCAACTGTCTGCTTTCGGGGGTTGTAGCCGTGTGGCTGGAGGGAGCTTGTTTGGGAATCAGGTAGCTGAGTTGTTTAGAATCCTCCTTCTGTGGAGACTGTGCCCCATTCAGAAATATTTACGGAGAGCACTCACTCTCTAAATGTTTATCCTTTTGTCCCAGGAAGGAAGCACTTCAAGGGCAGGAAGGAAGTGTGCTTCCACAAGGGCTGTTGTGTACATGCAGCCACTGAGACATATGCAGAGCCCTGCAGGGTCAACTGGAGTCTCCAACCCGGGTTGCCTGCAGACTCACTTCTTACTCAGCCTCTCCTGGAAGAGCCCACCTGTGCATCCTTTCTCCTTTTCATCTGGTTACGGCTGTCCATCTCTGACAGAGCAGCCCGGGCTTGACTGTTCCTCTTCCCATCCACCTCCTATCTCCCTCAAACCTTACTAAGCATAACCTGTGAACCAAACCAGGCAAAGGGACACCCCTACATCACCTTCCAGGGACACAGAATACACTTCCTGAGGTCCTCTAATATCTTGTTAGTGAGAAGTTTGCTGTGTGACATGATTTTTCAGAAAAACAAAAACAAAAACAAAAAGTATAGATACTTCACTGAGTCTCTGCCGGAAGCTGTGAAAAGCTTGTTATAATAGGAGCTGGGGGTACAGATATAATTAGATCCGATCTCTCTTTCCCTGAGACGTTGGCATTCTGGTGTGAAAGGTAGAAATGTCTGGCCATGTGGTACATGCAGTCCAAGGGATAGAAGACACATCTATGGGCTGGGATGGAGGGTAATTGGCAGAGTGCTTGGCTAACATGCACAAAGCCCCATGCTTAATCCCCAGGACCATGTCAATGAGAAGCATAGGTGAATACCTGTAATTCTAGCATTCTGGAGATGGAGACAGAAGAATTAGAAGTGTAAGATCTTCCTCACATACATAGCAACTTGAAAGCCAGCCTGGGCTACATTGCACAGGAGGAAGACGGTATGACCAGATGACCAGATGACCAGAGAGGGAAGCTTGAGTTTGAAATGGAAATACAACATTATCAATGGGTTCAAAGGATTTTATATTAAAAGTGGAGCATCTCTAACCCAAGAACCCAAACTTGGAAATGCTCTAAAATGTGCAACCTTGAAAATCAGCGTGATGTTCACATGTGAGCCAGGTCTCCCCTCTGGCTTCAGGACACAGAGGCACGGAAAACCTGTGACGTGGCCTGTAGGTTATGCCTGTGAGGTAAGGAACGTTCGTGGGTTTCGTGTGCTTAGACTTGATGTACATGCAGTTATCCCTAAAGGAAGATGAGATGTGAGGTCCTCGCATCCCAAGCATTTCGGGTGAGAGACGCTTAAACTAGATAGACTGTGAGAGACTGCTTGTGGGAAAATCCTCCAGAAGGAGAAGCTCAGACGTGCACAGCCAGGGTGGTGGCACAATTTAACTGGCTTGGGCCCTCGGGTAAAACTGAGGAGAAATAAGAGAAGCAGATGAAGTGAGGCTTTCAGAGTCTCACGGGTTGCCTGCGACAGAGCAAACAAAGCCCTTGCTAAAAACCATCAGCTTACGCTCCTAAAGCTAGCTCCCAAGGTCTGTTCCCTTATTTGGACACTTCCTGCTCCTGAGGCCCCGGCCAAGATTCTGCTATCACAGCACTGAAGTCCACCAGATTAGCCTTTTCATGTGATTTCCTCTCCTTTCCCTCTTCCAGCCTCCCTTCCGTTTCATGCGTTGCTTTGAGAGGCGATCTCACTCTGTAGCCAAGGCTAGCCCCATGGACCTGGTGCCTCTGCTGCCTCAGTGCTGGGATCACTTGTAGGTGTTTCACTGCACCCAGCCCTCCCGGTCTCTTGCTTTGCTTGGCTTCCCTGCTGTTGGTGGACATTCCTGTGATTCTCACCCTACAGAAGACAATAGGCATTTGCCCCTAGGCCTTCTGGGAATGGCAGCCCCTGAGGAGGAGGGTGGAATAGGGTGGGGAAGTGTCAACCACAGTGGAGAGCTGGGAGAGCCAGAAATGTGTCACTGGAAGGGACTCTGGCAAGCTGGAGAGCATTGCCAACATGGCTCTGGCTGGCCCTGCCCTCCCCCACCCCTACCCATTCCCTCTGCCTTGCTAAAAACCCATTAGATTGCATTCCAGAAGCTAGCTACCAAGGTCCATCCCCTTATTTGGCCACTTCCTCTTCCTGAGGCTGGTGACAAAGGTCCAGCCAGCAAAGTATTGAAGTCCACCAATCAAAAGCCCCCTTTGGCTCACCTAACTAGCATGCCCAATTAAAATTAAACAGGTTATCTTAACAGGGGGTTTCCCCTTGTACCATTATAAACCACCATTTTTCTATGGGACACATCTGTCTCTTCTCTATTCAGAGTCAGTCCTTCATCTTCTGGGACAAATACCCCTCCTCCCTCCCTCTCTTACTCCCTTCCCCTTCTCTCTTATCCTCTATCTCCTGACTTTGTCTCTTATTTCCTGTCCTCTGTCCCTCTGGGACAAATAAATCTTCTTTGTGCTAAAACTTGGTCTTAAGCGTCCTAAGCGGATATGTTTCCTAATGTCACCCGTCCATCCATGAAAGTCGGGATAAGGTATATTCTTCTGGGGCTGAAAACGGGTTTTTGAATCTAATGTTTCAAGTCCTGGCTCTGTTGCTTTCTGAGAATCTGATTTTATTGTGTGACAAATCTTTCCCCGGGGAGAAACACATCTACTCATCCCAGACAGAGCAATGTATAGATACCACCAAGGTCCTACGTCGTGAACCAATGAGCTTTATTGGGGTTACTTATGGGAAATATGGGTGAGGGGTTATTTAGAGGAGCATAAATGACTCAAAGAGAGCTACACCACCAAAGCCCACCCCAGCATGGTTGACAACTCACAAAAGCTGGGACCCTGGAGCACACACTACACAGCTCGTCAGATTGGAGAGTGTCTTTTCCAGGTGCCTCAAGTGGTCTAACCCTCCTCCAGACAGCTCTGCTGGCTTCTGCTTCTTCCAGGCAGTTCTGGTCTCAGAGACGTATGTGCAACCTTTTTTTGTTTTGAGAGTTGTCCTTTGAGTTTATTCTGGCCTTCCTTACTCTGGCAAGAAGGGACCTAGTGAATCGGTCATCTCAGGGACTTGCTGAAGCTAATTCCAGTTTACCTTCCTGCTTAAGGATCTTTCCTGAACGATGGGATGTTTCAACCTCAAAGACGACTGTTGAACAACACATTTCCAACAAGTTAACTCTGTAGATTGGGTGAACTGAACAGAGGATATGTCAGAGAAAGCCACAAAGAGCTGTGTGGGTAAAGAAAGCCACGGCTTACAGAATGCTACTTGTGACTTATCTTCAGCTGTTGGGCCCTGGTTCTGGGCTCTCCTGAGGTGCATGCATGTGGACCTCACCAAATTCCTTTGTTTCAGAGGACATGGTGAGGACATCTGGGGACCATGGACTGCTTCCTCCAAAATGAGCACTTCCTTCTGGAGGCTTCCATTCTCACCTCCTCTCTTTTAGGAATTGGGGATATGAGTCATAAGGAGTTAGCAAGTGGCTTTTGTGAAGCATAGCACATGCGGCAAAGGGCATGTGTCGCTGCTTCCGTTAGCTGCTGTCAAAAGTTACTACGCATTGAACAACTTGGAACACCCAAGTTTATTCAGTAGTTTGGGGGTCCAGAGTCGAGGAGTTGTTTTCTTGTTCTGGTTTGGGTTTTTTGTTTTTTTGTTTTTGGGGTTTTTTTATCATTTGTTTTTTAGGGTCTGGCTATGTCGTTGGGCTAGCCTGGAGCTCTCTGTATGGTGTGTGTAGCAGCATACAGCAAGTTTGCCTCAGCCTCCTGAATGTTGGAATTACAGGCATGTGCCACCACACCTGGCTCCAAAGTGTGTCTTACAGGCTTATGTGGCAGTGTAGACAAACTGGGGTTCCGTGTGGACGCTCTAGGAGAGACTCTGGGCTTGCCTTCCCCAGCCCTGGCCGTCTGCCTATGTTCTATGGCTAGTGGCACCGCCCTCAAAACACTGTTGGTTTGAGTGCTGAGCTAGCCTCATTTCTGGCTGCCCCTGCCCCTGGCTCCCCCACCGCACTCTATCCCTTCTGAGTACCCCCTTGTGATTGCACCTCCACAGTTTCAGAAACTTAGCTCAGCCACATCTGTAAAGTGTCCGTTGTGGTGGAGGCAGCATCCCAGGTTCTAGCGTTATTAGGGCATGAGCAGCTCCCGGATGCTCTGAGTCTGTCAGCCACAGCCCGAGGTCTACATTTCTCCCTAGTCTGCGACACCTGTCACGTTTTCCTTTCCCGTTACGAACCATCATTTGCTCCCTTGTTTCTTTTTTTCCACTTCTGTTTTCTGAGACAGGGTTTCTCCGTGCTGCGCTGGCTGTCCTGAACTCACTCTGTAGACCAGGCTGGCCTCGAACTCAGAGATCTGCCTGCCTCTGCCTCCTGAGTGCTGGGATCAAAGGTGTGCGTCACCACCGCCTGGCATGATACTCTTAACTTTAATTCCCAGCCCTGATATTTGCAGTCAGCCATTGCTGAGTGTCTGCTGTGTGCTGGGCCATCTTTTTTTTTTTTTTTTTTTTTTGGGTTCTCTTTTTCGGAGCTGGGGACCGAACCCAGGGCCTTGCGCTTCCTAGGCAAGCGCTCTACCACTGAGCTAAATCCCAACCCCTGGGCCATCTTTTAAACACTTATTTTGCACCTCGCCATCAAGCTTGTGAGACAGGAACAGCTTCCTCCATGTTGCAGGTGAGAGAGCACAGCCAGCAAGAGGAGGAACCAGGACACAAGAGCTGGTGACTTACACAAGCTTCTTGTTTGCTCGTGCTGTAGTTCTGGGGGATAGAACCTCACACATGCTAGGCAAACACTCAAGCATTGAGCCGTGTCTCAGCCCCCTTCCTTTTTTTTTTAAAGTTCTTACATTTTTGAAATTTATTTTCTTCAGAACCATAGTCCATTATTTCCTCTTCCCCTCTGTACTGTTAACTTGATATGCTCATCAGAGAGGAAGGAGCCTCCGTGGAGGAAAAGCCTCCCTGAGATCCAGCTGTCAGGCATTTTCTCAATTAGTGAGGGAGTGACCAGATCATGGTGGGTGGCGCCATCTCTGGGCTGGTGGTCCTGGGTTCTGTGACAAAGCAGGTTGAGCAAGCCATGTGAGCAAGCCAGTAAGCAGTACCCCTCCATGGCCTCTTCATCAGCTCCTGCCTCCAGCTTCCTGCTCTGTTTGAGTTCCTGTCCTGACTTCCTTCAGTGATGAACAGTGCTGTGGAAGTGTAAACTGAGTAACTCTCCCCCCCCCACACACCTTGCTTTTTGATGATCACAGCAGTAGAAACCCCAAGACACCTTTTTCACCCTCAAAATCTTCCCATGTATCCCTCTTTGTTCTTTCAAATCCTTGGCTTCCCTTTTCACTGTTACATACATATGTTTATGTACATAGACATATATGCACATACATGTGTGTTCCTAAATACAGAAGTACAACATGCTCAATATGCCACTTATTTGCATATTTTTATGTACAAAGAGTTAGCATGATCTCCCTCCCTGGGTAGATGGTCTTGAGTAATCAGTCCCACTGAATGAAGCCTACACTATTTGTCTCAGGGAAACACTGCTGACTTGGCTTCAGTCTATATTCAGCTCATCCTTGGCTGGCACAGACATAGCAAATAGGCACCCAGCCTTACTTTTTGCAGGAGTATCCAAGTGTTGACTATCTCCCCCTCAGAAGCCCAAGGAGGGAAGCGGCTGAATGGAAAGCCTTTTTGTTTTTGTTTTGTTTTTTTAAGATTTATGTATTTATTTTATGTGAGTACTCTGTAGCTGTCTTCAGACACACCAGAGGAAGGCATCAGATCCCATTACAGATGGTTGTGAGCCACCATGTGGATGCTAGGAATTGAATTCAGGACCTCTGGAAGAGCAGTCAGTGTTCTTTACTGGGTCATCTCTCCAGTTCTTTTGTTTTGAGACAGGGTTTCTCTGTGTAGCCCTGGCTGTCCTGGAACTCACTCGGTAGATCAGGCTGGCCTCAAACTCAGAGATCTGCCTGCCTCTGCCTTCCCAGTGGGATTAAAAGTGTGAGCCACCACCGCCTGACTTCGATGGGAATTCTTAAACAGCACCCAGAGTGCTGGTGTTCTGTGAGGTTTGATGAGTAACTGAAGGCAGGAAACTCGAGTTCCAAATAAATAAGGTGATAGCCCTAGATTACGCAGAACTGAGGTCAGAAGGGCAGCTTGGTTTGCCCCTTGGTTTGTTTCTGGGCCCCACCCTAAAAAGCCTTGTGGTTGGCTTTCTAGTGGTATCAACTGGGTTGACAATGATGCTAACTCTTTTTTGGAAATATGTGTGTTTGTGTGTATGGGGTGTGTGTGTATGGGGTGTGTGTGTATGGGGTGTGTGTGTATGTCTGTGTGTATGGTGTGTATGTATGGTGTGTGTGTGTATGTGTGTGTGTATAGTGTGTGTGTATGGTGTGTGTGTATGTGTGTGTGTATGGTGTGTGTATGTGTAGTGTGTGTATGTGTGTGTGTATGGTATGTGTGTATGTGTAGTGTGTGTATGTGTGTGTGTATGGTGTGTGTGTATGGTGTGTGTGTATGGTGTGTGTTTGTGTGTATGTGTGGTGTGTGTATATGCCTATGTATGGTGTGTGTGTATAGGGTGTGTGTGGTGTGTGTATGTGTGTGTGTGGTGTGTATGTGTGTGTGTGTATGGTGTGTGTGTGTGGTGTGTGTGGTGTGTGTGTGTGTGTGTGTGGTGTGTATGTGTGTGTGTGTATGGTGTGTGTGTGTGGTGTGTGTGGTGTGTGTATGTGTGTGTGTGGTGTGTGTGTGGTGTGTATGTGTGTGTGTATGGTGTGTGTTTATGGGGGGTGTGTGTGTGTGTGTGTGTATGTGTGTGTTCTGGGTGGGGTGGGGACAGGCACTGGGTGGTTCTTGGAGTCACAGATCATCCAGCCCCTGCCAACTACACAGCTTCCACCTACTGCTGACACTGAGCTCTGATGGTAGAAACGGGAAGAACATTCTTGTTCCTGTGGGTTCATTGAAAGACTCCCTAAACAAAACACATTGTGGTTTGTTTGGTACTGAGTTTGTGATCAGACTGATGCAGGTTCAAATCCCGACTCCATACAGACAAGTTAACAAAAATCTCTGTGAGTTGCAGCGTAGTCCTCTCTTAAATACAAGGTGAGGGCATCCATCTCAGAGCACTGCTGTGGTGACAGAAAAAGACAGCACATAGGTGGGGTCGGTGTAAATGAGGCCTGTTGGCAAGTGTGCACAGTGACAGGCAGGGCGGGAACCACAGCACTGAGAGAAGGGCAGAAGGGGGTTCCATGTGCAGAAGGGATTCTTCCATTTGTTTTGGGTTGTTGTTGTTTGAGACGGAGTCTCATGCAGCCCAGGCTGGCCTCCAACTCACTCTATAGCTAATAAAGGCAATTTCCCTCCTCCAAGGCAAGCACAAAGATGCACGGCACATTTTGCTTGCTTTCTTTCTTTTTTTTTTTCCGGAGCTGAGGACCGAACCCAGGGCCTTGCACTTGCTAGGCAAGCGCTCTACCACTGAGCTAAATCCCCAACCCCCACATTTTGCTTTCTTTTTGCTGCCTACTCTGTCCTGGAGTTCAAGATTCTCTGACCTCAGCTTCTGCGTTGTTAGAGCTATAGGCCAAAGCTGCCACATCCGGCTAAGTGAAGATTAGTCACTCATGTCTTTCTTTATAAAGTGTAAATTCCTCACCCCTTGAAGACAGAGGCCTGTGGTAAATTGGTGGGTCATCTGATTGACTGAGACCCTGAAGAGGGACAATCAGACAAAGGGATCCCTTCAGAGTACAGGAATTTCTCTTCCAAAGCCCATGGGAGCCACACACTCTTGTCTTCTGCTGGGCTTCCCATGTGCAGCTGGTAGTCTCCCTTCTCAAGAATGATCTATGGCCAGGAATGTCCTATATAGGCTCTCACTGGCATATATATGTATGTATATACATGTATGTGTGTGTGTGTGTGTGTGTGTATGTATGTATGTATGTATGTATGTATGTATGTATGTATATCCCAGTACTTTGGAGACCTTGAGGATCAGAAGTTCAAGTTCAGCCTGGAACACATGAGGCCATATCTAAGAACAAAATAAATAAAGGAAACCTGTAAAATTAAGCCTTCTGGTACAGACCTGTACCCCACCATAGAGGATACTTACTACAGCAGGAGAATGGTGAGTTCAAGGCTAGCCTGTGCTGCATGGTGAGAACCTGTCTCAAGAAAACCAAGCAAGCAAGCAAACAAACAAAAGCCAAGGGCTGGGAGTGTAGCTTAGTGGGGAAGCACTTGCCTAGCATGCACAAGGTCCTGGGTTTGAGCTCCAGCTTAGCAGAAACAAGGAACAAGAACAAAACCAGAATCCATGATGCATCAACTGGGTTGTAATACTAGCACAGGACCCCTGTAGCAGCCATCTTGTAGGCCAGACCTGAAAAATCAGCTGGGACATAAACATGAACTTCTGGAGATCTCTGATCTCAGGCCTGAAGTGTCCTTCATGCCTCAGGAAGTTCTTATCCCAGTGGAAGATCACAACTGTACCCACCGAAGGCTGAAAGAAAGCAGTGCCCCCTTGCCTTCCAGGCATGGTAAAGCTCCCACTGTCTTCACCAATCAGTCATGGCAGGAGGAGCTAAGTATAGAGCAAGGGAGGTGACCCTGACAGGACTGGGGTCTAGACTATTATGAAGTGTGCCAGTGCTTTGAGCCTCAGGAGACCTGGAGTCACAGAGAACTTTGCCGGCCTCGAGAATGCTCAGGTTGAATCTTAGGGCATGGAGTTGTAATGGTTTTTGTTGTCTGGTTTTTTTGATTCCTTCCCTTTCCATCTTCTGTGGTCTGGGCTGCTCCTTGTTTTTTTGTTTTTTTGTTTTGTTTTGTTTCTGAGCTGTCTGGAAATAGTAACTTGGGGTTACAGATGTGTAGTTTGGAGAATGCTTGGCAAGATAAGGAAAAGGCAAGGCAGAAAGAGTCAGCTTAGTTCAACAAAGATTCACTAAGCCTCACAAGTACCCAAGAGTTTGCTGTGTTGGAGTACAAATACAGAGAGGAATAAATAAGACCCGGCCTCTGACTACAAGAAGCAGGTGACTTTGATATGTGATATGATCGAGGGAGGGGAGGATATCTCTAATCTGTGGGCTGCCACGTGAGCATAGGAAGCTTATCAGAGGATTTTCACAGGGAGGTTATCATTGTGAGGGCAGAATCAAGTCTTAGTTCACAAGGACAGACAACCTTGAAAAACCAGTGACCCAATGATACATTCTACTTGAGGCTCCGTGCTCATGCCCTGGCTTCTACTGAACATGGGTGACTTTCTGACTGATAGCCTAGGAGGCCTCAAGAGTTCCTCTTTGGGCTTAGAAACAAGTTGCAGAGAAAGACCAGGCTGGCCTACCCTGGGTTGTAAGGCCCAAGGTCTCCTTTAGTGGCCAGTCCAGGTAGCTCCTTCCTCAGACATCCTTCCAGGACTGGTTAGGAAGACTGTCCCTACACAAGGCTAAAGAATGTACAATGATGAGCTCATTATGAGAGACAATTCTAGAAGAGACAAAGTTGTCACTGCAATTTCTGAGGTGGGGTGGACATATATTACAGCACTTATTTTTAGTAACAAGTCCAAGACCATTTCCCCTTTTGGTCCTCTTAGCTCTGGGGTTGCTTTTTTTTTTTTTAATAGAGGCTGTTTCCTCCTCAGACAAGAAAGATCAAGATAAAGGTGCAGAAGTCTCCATAGGGGTTCTGCAGTCATCTCAGCTTTCCCCTGGACCTCTGCCACAACACAGAACATCATTTTATGTTGTTTGTTTCTGAGATAGGGTCTCATGTAGCCCAAACTGGCCTCAAATTCATATTGGAGTCAACAATGACTTTTTGGACTTCTGGTCTACCTCCCTACATTTTTTTTTCCCAAAATGCTAGGACTCTAAAACATGTGACACCACTCTCAGTTTATGTAGTGTTGTGGATGAAACCCAATGATTTGTGTGCTCTAGGCAAGGCTCCTAGCAGCTGAGCCTGGTACACCCTCTCAGAGCCACTTGTCAGGTGTCCAAAATGCTCTCTTCCTTCTTTATGTTAATTTCATGCTGTAGCTTTTTGTGGTGGTTGTTCGTCTATTTTTAACACACATTTATTGGGTGTGCATAGTACTGGGATCTAAGAGAAACAAATACAAATAAAAAGTAGCCTCTGTCTTCTTAGTATTCCCAGTCAGGTGGGGACAAGAAAATAAAATAAAATATGAGAGAGAGGAAAGATTCGATGGCTTGGAAACAGAGATATAAGTGGAGCTGTGGAGTCAGTCATTCAGGAGCTAGGAAGGTGATGGTGGTAGGGTCTTTGTTTCTCCCCCAAGAAATAGAAACAAATTCATATTGTTTCCCCGAAGGATGGGGACACACACACACACACACACACACACACACACACACACACACACACACAGAACTCAGGACCTCATGCATGTTATGCAACCCTTTACTGCTAAGCTCCATCCTCAGTGTCACCAGCATTATGTGCCTTTCCCCAGCATCAGCACCCTTTGAACCCAGTCCTAACTTACTGCAAGAAAGCATTGGTGTTAATGACGCCTGTTTACAAAAGAGGAAGTAGAATTCAAAGAGGCTGTTAGGCATGCACTGGGAGTTTAGGGACATCCCTCATCTTTAACCCAAGTTTTCTTGGCTCTGAACTTTTCCTTTTCACCTCTGGTTCCATGGCTTTGGTTTTGGCTTGGCTGGTTTATTTTTGTTCCTGGATCACAGCTTTAAACTCACACAACGAGCTCCCACACGCTCACTGGCAAACAAACCTTCCTGGCAACACAGCCAGCTGCTGTTTCCTGTGTTTAGAGACCACATTGCAGGGGAGTGTTTTAAGAGCTGTTTTGAGTGTTGTGTCTGCTCCTCCATGCAGAAGTGTGGATGCCGCTTCTGAGAGAGAAGAAGGTGACATGGATGCTTAGTGTTCTGTGGCAGCTCTCAGGTGCTGGAAGATTTGTGTGTGAGGGTGAGCCCAGAGCCTTTGTTCTGTGTGGTGTGAAACCATGGAGTTTGTGAAGTCAGTGGATTCTGAGGTCAGAGTTCCTGAGCTTCTCTGACTCTGGGTATGACAGTTTATGTCTGCATTGCCTATCTGCATGACAAGTTCTCCAAAGCTGTAGATCCTATCTCTGGAAAGTCCAGTGTAGCACAGGGCCATTCGACCTTCTTAGAGATAAATAGGGTGCTCTCTGCTCCAATAGATCCCCAATACAGGGTCATTACAAAACAAGGGAGTGCATGCTGATAAGGGGGTACCTTATCTACTTTTCATCTTCGAACAACAGACAATCCACAACTTACTAAATACAGATGACAGCTTTTGTTTGTTGTGGGCCTACTACGTGCTACATTATGCTTTTCTCAAATCCCGAACCAAGTAGTTAACAAGCACTTCCATTCTGCAAATGAGAAGACACATATGCAAAGATATCCAACTAGGAAGTGACCACAGGAATGTACTTTTTTGGGGGTTGGAGTGTTTTTCAAGGCAGGGATTCTCTATGGAGCCCTGGCTGTCCTAGAACTCACTCTATAGATCGGGCTGGCCTCGAACTCAGAGCTCCACCAGCATGTGTCTCTCCCACCGCCACTACCAGACCATGACTCTACTCTTAACCCATCAGGCTTTAGAGCCCCTTGTTATTTGTTATTATTTGTAATTCCATATTCTGCTTCACCCTGCCTTGACAGCCCATTCAAGCTTTTGCACAGCGACATTCCTTACTGTTGAGTTGTCTTTCCTTTCTTCCCAGGGGCTCCCTTCCGTGTTTCTGGGATGACGGTCAATCAGGAGTTAATCAGAGTCTGGCCACCACTTGCCCTTCCAGCTCCATCACATTTACCTTTCACAGGGACACAGCTTAGCTGCCTTAGGCTTCTCAAAGACCTCTCAAGGGCTCTGCTCAGGGCCCTGCTGCCCAAACGTATTGATAGAGCAATGAACGTCTTCCTTCTGGGTGCATTTTTCTGTTTTTTGGTGAAACTTCATGCTCATTTGCTTTACTTATTGAGCTGTGTAGCAAACCAGCCCTGAACTTCAAGCTTGTGGTCCTTCTGCCTCCGGCTCTGCATTGCCAGCCTTGCAGACCTGTGATACCACAGCCTGGTAAAGGAGGTGTGGTTTTACCTACCTTTCAAATAGTCTGCTCCTTTGAGAAGATTGTACCACTCCTTTCACACTTCTCCACCCACCTCTCCCCACTCCCCTTCCTAGGTAGAAGGTGTTTGTGCCTCTGTGTGTGTGTGTGTGTGTGTGTGTGTGTGTATCTGCACATGTGTGCACATACACACGTACAAGCACATGAGTCCGCTGCCTCAGCCCGTCGTATGCAAAACATACAACACCACTTTTCAGGACACTCTCACAGGTGCCTTATGTCAGTTTCCAAAACTGGATTATAATCGCAGAGAGCGATATCTCAGAGCTCCCTGTTTCTCTAACTTATTATATGGGGCCCAGCAGCTAGTGACTCATTCATTCCAAGGGCTATTACAATTCATTGATACTTGTTATTCATATGCCCTGTGCTGGGGAGACTGAAATGCAAGACAGGATTCCTAAGTCTTCGAGAGCTTAATATTGTTTTGCTGGAGGAAGTGGAAGCCCAGCCACTTACCTGTAAAGGAAAAAAAATACCATCTTGGTCAGCTTATGGGGTTGCAGCTAAGTAACCACAAACTGCGGGCTTAAGCAACGGACAGAGCACCAGACAGGAAGTCCAGCACCAAAGTCTGGCAGTTGCTGGTTTTGACGAGGGCTATTTTCCTGACCTGTTGATTGATGGTGGTGGCCTCTAGAATGGAAAAGAGGGAGATTGGGCCTCTAAGTTCACTCTCTTGTGTCTGTGGGGTGTTCGTTCATTTGCTTGTTTGTTTTGGAGACAGGGTTTTTCTGTGCAGCCCTGGTTGTCCTGGAAATTATTCTGTAGACCAGGTTGGCCTGGAAACAGAGCAGAGACCTGCTTGTTGGGATAAAAGGTGTGCCATCGCTGCCTGACTTTTTGGGGTGGGGTGGGGACTGGTAATGTTGTAATGCTATGCAGCTGAGGATAACCTTAAACTCTGATCCACCTACCCTCACTTCATATAGATGGCCCCCTTCACAAAGATGGCCCCCTTCACAAGGGGCTATCTCCTTAGACACAGGACAGGTAACCCACGCTGGCTTTTCAACTTTCAACCTTTTACCTCTGCCTCCCAAGTGCTGTGACTACAAACGTGTATCAACCTTACTGGTCTCTTCATACTGGGCCACTCTGCCAATCCTCTTAAGAAAACGAAAAGGTGCCAGTTCCACATTCTGTTTTATTTATGGGTTACGGTGTCACTCTGTGATCTTATTAGTTATCCTTTTAAAAGATGTCTTTCTATGTGCGTGTGTGTGAGTGTGTGTGTGTGTGTGTGTGTTGTAAGTTTATGCACACACCTTCTTAATTGATGCCTACAGGGGATCAGCTCACGTGGAACTGAAGTTATAGGTGATTATGGGCTGCCTGGTGTGGATGCTAGGAACTGAACCCAGGACTTCTAGTAAGCACTGTTGACCACTGAGCCACTCTCTACCCCTCTTGGTTTTGCTTTTAATTAAGGATCTCAAGAAGCCCAGGCTCATTCTGGATCCCTGAACATCTTGCCTCCACCTCTCACTGTCTGGATTTTAAGGGAAAACAATTTGGGCTTCCTTGCCAGGGCTGTAACAGCCAAGTGACCCTCTAAAGAGCCTTATGAACTTAACGCAAGGAATCTGAGATCTGATAGGAGAAAGTGGGAAAGGTGCCCTATTGAAGGTATGGGCAGGATTCAGATTCGGCCACACCCGCTCCCAGCCCCTCCACTTCTTTCAGTATCTGGCAGCCAATATCCATCACCATTTCTGTCCCCCTTTCCATTGTGGCTGCGCTTAGCCTCTGACTGTCTGGCTGGACCACATTCATCTGGGCCTAGGTGATCAATAAGGAAATGGAAACCACAGAAGTGAGCGGGAAGCGGAGGAGATCCGTTTCCCAGGCCTTCTCAATAACCCCATCCACCACTGGCCATGTTCACTCACTTGTGACTCATTGCTATGGCTGCTGTTCCGTTGGCATAGATACCATCAGCTCCCAGGACCTTCTTCCTTGAGGCTGAGGGGGCCCTTCAGGAAGAATGGATACCAGGAATCAAAAATTCTCAGTGTTCCGTGCAACGGCCCTTGGGGCAGGAGCCACTCTGCCCAAACACTCTGGCCTGAGACTCTGCCTCGTTGAAACGCAGTAGAAGAAAGTCCATCATGAGTGGGGGCAAAGAGTATCCGTTTGTGGGGTATGGTCTAAGGAAAGATTAGCACACAGAGGAGCCCAGAAAGGGTTGAGCTCTAGTCTCCGCTTTTCACTTGTTTGTTGGGTGGCGCTGAGTAGTTTAATCTGTTCCATTTCAAACAGCATGCATTATATACTTACTGTGTGCCTAGAGCCGCTAGATAAGTGGGGTACGTGGAGATAAACCAGGAGCCTCTGCTCGAAAGCTCCTCAATGTCTTACCCACATGACACAGGCTGTGAAGAGGAGTCTATGGTACTGAAAGACCCACTCAGCCCACTTTGAGGGACTAGGGAAAGCTCTCAGAGGAGGTGCTGGTACACATGAGCTTGGAAGGACACAAAAGCAGACAGTTGCACAGGTGGAGGGATAGACTGAGGAGGCAGAGACAGCATGCGCAGAGGAAGATGGGTAAGACACACTCACACAGGCCTGGGGAACACGCATGAAGTTTGTGATAGGCAGTGAAGCTGGGGAGAGTGCAATAATCACATATACGCTAAGCCATCAAAAGATACTAAGGCCATTGAACAAATTCACGGTCTGACAGATGGGAGCCTCGTCCCGCTCCAAGTGTAGCCTCAGTTCATTCTGAATCTGCTAAATTTTAGTAAAATCTTTTGAGGATTGGCACACACCATAGGCATTTTATAAATAAAGAGTCCGTATCCTTGGATTCAACCAATCCCATATTAAAAATACTAAAAAAAATCCCTCTGTGGTGGATCACACCTTTAATCCAATGCTCTTGGGAAGCAGAGGCAGGAGGATCTCTGAGTTCCCAGCCAGCCTGGTCTACAGAGTGAGTTCCAGGACAACCAAGGCGACATAGAGAGGCCTCGTTTTGAAAACACACACACACACACACACACACACACACACACACACACACCACACACACTCACTCACACACTCACACACACCACAGAACAAGCTATAGGTATAGTTCAATTAGCAGCACTAGGTGTGAAAGGCATAGTGGTGCAGGCCTGTGATCCCAGCACTTCGGATGCAAAGGCATGTGGATCACTTTATCTTTGAGGCTAGCCTGTGCTACATGGGTAAGACCCTGTCTTTAAAAACAAACAAACAAACAAACAAACAAAAATCTCCTCAGGTCCAAACATGTAAGGATGATTTAGTATCCTGTAATCAGCCATGGCCGTAGCGTTTATATTTTTCTTAAGTACTCCAGAGTGATAGAAGGTGCAGGAGGCTGGGTGTAGGTGTGGGATTCGTGCAGATACCATGAACCTACATGGAAACTGAGCTCCAGAGACCTGCGTATTTGTAGGAGGTCCTGGAGGGTGGCAGTTGCCCTTGGACCCAACTATTTGTTCACACTCCAGATACCTTGCTCTGCAGTATGGACAGCAAACAAACTTCATAAAGAAGCACAGAGAATATTCTAGGCCTTGTGGGTCAGGTGGTCTCTTTGGTCAATGCTGCTGTTACAATACAAGGACAGAGGAAATATATGCAGGAGTAACTTTGGCCGGGCTCCAGTGACCTCTTGGATCTAATTTAGTGTAAATTTTATGTGGCACAGAATTCTTAAAACAATTACAAATGTGACAGCGGTTTTGGGGGACTGTGAGATAACTGAAAAGCAGGCAGTGGGTTGGACTTCGCCCAGGGTTTGTGTCTGTTCATGCCTATCAAGAAGCTTGCAGACCCTCTGTTTCCAAATGTTCCTTCCTGGCCTAGGTACTTTAGACAGGCCGTGAAAATCAGATGACCCAGGCAAGGCACCCACACCAAGCCTGGGTCTTCCAGGTGATGAATGGAGGACCCGGGGCAGGAGTCTGGCTTGCTTGTGGGTGTACAGCCCCTTCCCAGCTAGGACTCGAACGGGCAGCTGAATTCCAAGCAGGTGCTCTGCCCTCTTCCAGCAGAGTTGATTTGAAAGGAAAGCAAGGCTTAAAAGGTGAAATTAACTTCTTTTCTTACTTGCTATAAATGGTTAGTTAAGGACTTTTCAGTGACAGAGCTTTGCTAATGTCAAAATGCAGTTAGCCTGACAGGAGAATAGGTTACATAGGGCACGAGCCAAGGAATTGTAGTACCAGAAATAGCACATTGATGATAGGTATATACATACATACATACATACATACATACATACATACATACACACACATACACACACACATACACATACATATATACATGTATACATATATGTGTGTATACATATACATACACACATACATATATATACATACATACACATAATACACATACATATACACACATATATATACATACACACACATACACATACATACATACATACATACATACATACATACATACATACATACATGTATATTTATCCAAGGCAGGGTCTAGCTATGTAGCCAAGACTGGTCGGGCCTTCCCTGGGTAACCCAGGCTGTCTTTGAACTTGCAGCAACTTTCTACATCAGCCTCCCTAGAGCTGGGGTGGCAAGCATTAACCACCATATCCCACTAAAGTTCCTTTCTATTTATTATGATGAAGGTTAGGTTAAATGTTATCCCTATCACAAGTTTGGCTAGAAATTTTGTCATTTAAATATCCAGTTTTATTGAAACCTTGCTGTTGATAGTAATTAGTGGTCATTCGTTGTGAAGGTTATTTAAAAGCAGAATAGTAGGAATTGTTTTGTTTTCTCACCCAAAACTGGCCTTTTGTTTCATTTTGGTTTTCTGAGGCAGAGTCTGCCTATAGAGCTCAGACTGGCCTGGAAGTCATTATAGAGCCCAGAATTAGTTCAAACGCAACGATTTTTCTGCCTCAGGCTCCTAGTAACCCATTTTATAGCAACACCTAAAACAGATTAAAACAAAAGAAGCCCACCAAAAAAATCCACCACCACAGAGAATTAGCTTCATCTCTCTTTTCTCATGTTCCAGCCCAAGTCCCCAGTCAGACAGAAACAGTTGCTCACAGAGGAAATAGAGTCTTGGCTGTTTTCCACTTCTCCTTCTTTGCTTTAGAGCACAAAAAAGCTAACGCCGAGATTGAGAGTGTAGATTGTGGACCAACCAGAGTCAAGGACGACTCTGTGGACCTGTACCAGCTCCTCTCTAAGGAAGCAGCTGTCCGTCCGGCACCCAGGAACTCATTCATTGTTCGGGTGTCCTATCTGTGTTCTTTCCCTAGGACACCCAGATAGTACTCTGCCCTCTGAGGCAACAGGTGCAGGCTTCCGTGTAATCTCCCATTGTGCACACCTATATAGCCCTGGGGCTCGAAGGACAGATAACCTGAATCAGCAAACTCCAGGCTGGGTGTTCGAGGGCAGCATTCTCCCAAGTTAGGGTGGAGACATCCTATGCTGACCTGTAGCCTCCAAGTGTACAAGTGCCTTTATGTACATGTTAACACACACATGCACGTATTCACTCCACACGCACTCGCACACACATTTGCTCGAGGACTGGGAGAAGCCTGAGGTGAGGCATGGCCTTGGGGAGGAGAGAATGTTATCACACATAGACTCCAACCCATCAGTCTGGGCGGCCGTGATCTGAGATGCCCTGCCTAGGCTCAGGAGCGTAGCAGCAGCGAGCTGACTCATCTCTGCCATCCAGGGTGGCCCAGCTGTCAGAACCAGATTGGTTGGTGCCTCTCCTCCATGCTCCCCACCCCTACTCCGTTTGTCCTGCTTTGTCACAAAAAAAAAAAAAAAAAAAAAAAAAAAAAGCCATGGCGTATGAATCATCACCCTCATAGAACCACTAAGAAAGCTCAATGGGCTCGGAGGGATGGGGGTGGGGTGGTATATTGTCCTCCTAAGTAGAAGCCTGCTGAGTCACTTGGAGGCCTGGAACAAATTGCTTTTTTCTAAATAATTAATCACAGCAGCTTTCATTTATTTAGTGGCTGGCAGTGTGGAGCGACCAGCAGAGCCTCTGGTTCTGTTCAGACCCACGGCTGGGTTCCCGGTTCCATGCCGCCTGTTGCCTTCACTTGCAAGATAGCACCCTGTTGTCAACCACCATGAGTCTGTGAGGCAGACAGTCGTAATATCCCTGAGTTATAAACAAACACAGGGAGGTAGAGGGGGTTGGGGGTGGGGTTCAGTTGTCCCAGGTGAGGAGCCAGGCCCACGTCCTAGCTTTGAATGGAAATCTCCTTTTCCTTCCAGCCTGCCCGTTCCAAGCCCCGCCCCTTCCTTTCCTGGCGCTGGGGACTGAACTCAGGACTGGCTTCAGACGTGCAGATGCTCTGTCATAGAGCTATAGGCTCTGGGCTGCAAAAGATGCACAACAGGTAGAGGAAGCTGCTACTAATCCTGACTACTGAGTGTGACTCTCTGAACTCACACCATGGAAGGCGAGAACTGAGCCTTCTGACTTGCATGTGCGTGCTATGACCTGTGCTTACACACGCACACGCACACGCACACGCGCACGCACACACACACACACACACACACACACACACACACACACGTGGTTTCAAAAATAGCCCGAGATGTTTTCGAGATGGTATCCTCTTCGTGTAACCTTGACCTCAAGATCCTCCTAATTCCGTTCTGGGATTAGAACCAGCACACCTAACCCCACTGAGCCTTTATTATTTCCTATGAAAAGCTGAGAAAGATGCTTGTTCGTTTTTGTTTTGTTTTGTTTTGTTTTGCTGTGATCTGGTCATTGGAGCACTTGTGAAGCAGAAGCAGAAGGGTTGTTGTGTGTTTGAACCAACCTTGGGCTTTTGCTGTGGGCTCTCCCACTCCTGGGCGGGTGAGTCTGAGCTGTCAACGCTTAGCTGAGGGAAAGCCAGTGAGCAGCGCTCCTCCATGGCTTCTGTTTAAGTTGCTGCTTGAACCCGCGCTTGCACTTCTGTGATGGACTATGACCTGAGGTCTAAGCCAGAATAAACACCTTCTTCCCGAAGTTGCTTTTGGTCATGGTGTTTATCACACTCAACAACAGAAAGAAAGCTAGAAGAATCTACATAGTGAATTTCAGGTCAGCCTGGGCTACAGAGTGAGACCTTATCTAAAAAAAAGAAAACTATCTCCTTCAAAACACCCCGTTTCCATTTTCCACTTCCTCTAGTTCCTAGAGACTCAGGTGTGGGTCTCTTTCTGATTGACAGCCGAGACAGAAGGAACGGGCTCTCTCATGCTTTGATTCTTCAATAACAGTTCCTCATGTTGTGGTGATGCCCCACCCATAAAATTATTGTCATTGCTACACTATAACTATAGTTTTACTTGATAGTGTTATGAATAGTAACATAAATATCTGTGTTTTCTGATGGTCTTAGGCAACTTCTGTGAAGGGGAGTCGAGACCCACAGGTTGAGAACTGCTGGTCTAGAGTAACTCAGCTCTGGGATGCTGCCTCCCCTTACTTACCCCACTAAGAGGGCCCAGCACTAAAGCCTGCCATGTGCCAGCCCACTTAGCAGAGTCCATCAGTTATTCTGGACTGACTGGGACATTGATGAACTATTATTTTTAAAAACATAGCAGTACAACTCCAAACTTATGGATAAGAGTAGTATAGTTTGTGAGAAAAAAGTTATTTTAAGAGAACGCTCAATCCCTAAATTGCTATGTAACCTCTCCTTGTATGGTACTTTGACCTTTTAACCCCACACGACCCTGCCATTACATCATGAGGTTGTCTAGCTAAAGGGACAGTCGGGTGGCATTGTACCGTTTGCATTTTCAGTCTCCACAACTTGAGCTAAATAAACCTCTCTCCTTCACTAGTAGCCCACCGCAAGTGATTCTCCATAGAAACAAGAAACCAACATAGCCAGTTTATTGGCAGAAATGAGTGTTTTACAACAATCATTTTTATAACCCAAGCATCCCTGTTAGAAGAGAAATACTTTTTGTTTTCATAGTATATTACCATTCACAAAGCATTTCCGTTTTTATATTCTTTCCTGACTACTACAGTAGCTCTTAGGGTGAAACCTGAATAGAGTGTGAGTTTGCTATTGATTGATGAGAAGCTAAGCGAGTCTCACGGGGTCCCACCGTGTGAAATGTACTATAAGCCAGCCTCTGCCGGCTGCAATGCGGCTTCTCTTCTCTCTGCTCATGGAGAATGAGGTGGAGTAGATTTCTTCCCAGCTCACTTGCAAAGCTCTCTGGGAGATCCTGCTCCGGCTCTGGTCTGAGTGATGCGGAAGGCTTTGGGGGAGCGTAGCATTAAGGCTGCTTCATGGCCCGGCAGGGACCACTAGATGCAGCCTAAGCAGAGCCCAGAGCAGCAGCCTTCTTCTCCAGGGAGCATAGAAGAGTTCCCGTGTCAGTGGAGAAGTGCAGCCATGAGCAGAGGGCCATGTGTGGAAGCAGCAGCAGACTTGGGTGGTTCCAGGTCTCCATGGGAAAGCATGGCTCTGGGGGGGGGAGAGTGGGAGCCGTTTCCCCCATAAGCAGGAGGATGCTTTGGCTGTGGAAGGGTGGTTTCATAGGAAAGGTTGAGGCTGAGATGGTCTGAAATGTTAAGAAAACAACTGTAAATGTCTGGGCAGAGCGAGTAAGACTCTTGGCCGTTGATTTTAAGGAAAGAACAAGACCCTGAAGAAAGGCCCCTGAGAGGATCTTGCATGGTGGGAGGAGGAGGGAAACTAGGCTACAAATGCATTAAGCATCGGTCCCAGTCTCATCTTCTCCTTTCCCTAAATCTTTTTCTCCCACGTCCACTCCCACGTGTAATTGCTCTCAGACAAATCAGTGTCTGTGATTCCTGTTTGTTTCTAAGTAAAATGAGGTCACTGCTATTATCTATCTTCACACCTCCAGAGAAGTGAGAGGCAACAAGTTTGAAAGCTTATCACACGTTGGAGATGGGTTATGGTCCACATATAATTCAGCACTAGACGGAGGATCATGGCCAGGTTGTCCTATGGAACAAGTTCAAGGCCAGATTGGGTTATATGAGCTTGTCACAAAAAAATAAAAACAAAAGATAACCACGTTAAAGCATCCTATCAGCTTAAACACATCAGAAGGGGACATCTAAGATATGCAAAAGATGTTTGGAGTCTTACATGATTCAAATCTAGCAATGATGTTGCATCCGATGGCTAGTTACAAGGCCAACCCTCCACTGGAGGTCAAAATGCTGGCCCTTATTCTACTTCATCATGGGTGGAACTTTTAGCGGGTGAGGCCTTGCTTTGGTTTTTTTTTCTGATTATTGGGATTTGGTACTCAGACCAAGCATCTCAGTGTTAATTTTAGTTCACAGTTCCGTGATGACATGAAGTCAAGGAACTTGAAGCAGTTGGTTGCATCTATATCTGAAATCAGAAGAGAGTGATGAATGCATGCATGCTAGTGGTCAGCTCACTTCCTCCATCTTACGCAGGCACAGATACCCTGACTAGGGAATGATGCCACCCACAGTGGGCAAGTAGTCCCATCTCAAGTAACATGATCAAGATAATCCCCAACAGACATGATCAGAGGACCATCTCCCAGGTGATTCAAAAACTTTGTTAAGGTGATAATCAACAGTGACCGTCATGGAATTGTTGCAAGGAAATTAAGTTATTAGGAGCATGCCCTTGAAGGTATATTAGGACCCTAGTCCATTTTCTTTCTTTGCTTTCCTGGCTTTTCTGTTCTCCCGCTGCCAGGATGTACTGTACAATCATAGGCCCAAAGCAACAGGGCCACGTGACTACAAACCAAAACCTCCAAATTATTTTCTTTTTTTTTTTTTGAAAGTTTAGTTAAACATGTTGAAATAGGATGTGATAAAGCGCAGACTAGCCCCCAGCTCAATTATCTAGTGGAGGCTGGCCTTGAACTAAACCCTTGAACTGCCTGGCATCAAACCTTTTCTTCCCCCTGCAACCTGCATAGGAATGACCTGATTTGGGTGACTGGGAATGAAGACTTGACAGACAGATGGACATGAAAATACCTACAGAAAAACTAGGATTGGGTAGGTGGTGCATTCGGATGAAGAGGCACCAGAAGTCCAGAAAGTCAGCTTGATTATCAAACAGAGTTAAAGCAGAAGGTGAGTTAGCCAATCTCTGTGGGGGTCTTCGTCGAGGAAGCGTCTAAGGTTGCAGGAGGAAGAGGCTTCGGTTCTTTCTGCATACATTGTCAACACATACACTAGGAACGAAGGCTTTGCCATTGCTGTGGGTCTGAGGCATCAGGGTCCTTGACATGATCACACTCACATTACAAAAGCTCATTCATTCAAGGCTACATTTGATCCCCACAATTCTTTCTCCTTTGAGTTGATTTTTCTTAAGTATTTTGTCCCAGTAATGGAGGTCAGAAGTGCGTATTTAAGGGCAGGGAGATGCTGGGTGGCAGATATTAATAACCTATTCCATGAGCCCTGTCTACTTCGTGTTTTATAAGATCATCCTTACCACTGTCCACGGCCTTCTGAGGGCTGGGGGAGTGACCCAACAGTAGAGCACTTGCCTAGCATGTGTGAAGCCCTGGTTTTGATCCCCAACCCCGAAGAGTGGGGTGGCATCTTCTTATATCTATTTCATAGATAAGAAAGCTAATTTGCATGGTGTTTGTTGGTAGAGCAGATCAGCGTTCTAATCCAGATGTACCTGAAACCCAGCTCACACTTCCCACCAAGACACAGCGTCTTCTCCGTCTCCCAACTTGTCCCTCTCCTACTCTCCAGTCTCTCCAGGTGGGAGAATAGTCCAAGCCATGAAGCCAGGTCTGTGCTGTTCACTCTCCCTGCCCTGGTGCATGTATTTAAATATATAACGATAGCAGTGGTAGAACATTCTCATAGTACACATCAGAGACAGAACATTCAGGAATGGTGGGTTTTAATTCAGGAGCATGTAAGTCACCTTTCTGTTACTAACCCATCAGCTTATAAGGAAGAAAACTGTATTTGGTTCATGATGCCTTAGGTTTCAGCTCACGGTCAGTTGGCCTGCAGCCCAACATAGTAGCAGGAATATGAGGAGTTCTTATTACCTCACAGTGGTCAGGAAGCACAGGGAGAGAGGAAAGGGTAGGAGTGCCATCGCCCCCTTCAAAGATATTCCCTCCAGCAACCAAACTTCAGTAGGACCCATATCCTAAAGGTTCCCCCCTCTTCCCAGTAGTGACACAGGCTGAGGACGTTTGAGAGATATTTTGGATACCAACTACCATAGGTGGTTTCATTTTGGGGTCTCTGCTTTACTGTTTTGGGGCTGAGAAGTCTGGGCCAATTAGCAAGACAGATACCCAACCCTTAGCCTCTGACATCGCAGCCAGTCATAATAAATGACAACAATAATATTATTAAATTAAAATATGTACTATTATAATTTATTATTATAATGCCTGTTATTTAATGTGCCTAAATTATTATCCACATTATCAAATATAATTGCATACAAATTAAACAGTTACAGTTATTACCGAGCAACTTGTGAGCATTTTTCTCTGTCAAATGTTCTTCTATGGTTTCTGCCATTATACGAGCATATCACTTGATCAGCTCCTTAGCTTTTGGAGGCTTAGGTTGTTTTGTTGAGATCAATGCACTTACACATACAGTCATGTACTCTGAACAGCCAGGCCGAGACTTTGGAATAGTGGACAGAAAGTGCCCATTTCAAGGCCTGGTATGGAGGATTACCGAAGGTGATTCACAGCTCTTGAAAGGCCCGGTGCTTTGAGCAGAATCACTGCTGCATACACATAGTTCTTGTCTCATTATTTTCTTAAGTGAGATGCTAAGAAGTAGACTTATATTCTCTTGGCCTTTGTAAGCCATGTGGCTGTCCATGCTGGCCTGAGTGAGGGTCGGGCAGAAGAGGAAGCTGGTGCAATGGCTCAGCTCAGCCACCGCCTAAGCCAACTAGTGCAGACCAGAGATGGCAGGCTTACTCCTACCATTCTAGCATCCCACCCGAGCGAGACCTCTGGGGTTCGAATCCTCTATACTGAAGGGTCAGTAGCAGCTAAAGTTAGATACAGGCTCATGAGATCCTCCTATGCCCTTGTTGGTAGGATCTGTGGGGTAGGTAAGAGATGCTGATAATTCTCAGTGTGGTCGTCTTTGTTCCTGGGACAGAATTTGCCTGAGGTCATGTCACCTGGGGACGTGGGACAGACTCATGTCTTCCCTCCGTGTGTACTTTATTATTGTCACAGGATTTCAGAGCAGAGAGGAAACTTAGTGATCTCTGGGCATTGAGCCCAATCCCTCCCTTCCTTCTGTGAAAAGCGGAAGCTCAGAACATTTAAAGGATTTGTCCAGAGCTGTGAGGTATGTGGCAATTCAAGGACGAATACCCAGGTTTTCTGGTCCCTTCCCTCTTCCAGGGATTTTCCCCCTGGACCATATTCATCTGAAGCAAATATGGGTCATGATTAAAAAGTGGTCTGGATACGATGTCTGCCTCTCTCTCCAAAATGGGTGACGCTGTAGAGAAGTTCACCACCAGAAAAGTGAAGCCACATGGCTGTAAGAGCCTTGGGCCTTGGCTGGGCCTTCCCTGAAGATCATTCTAGAAACATGGCCAAGGAAGTAGGGGTTTGGGATGAAGCTCAGAGGTAAAGAGGGCTTGTCTAGAATGCACAAGACAATGTTCAATCCTCAGCCAGCTACATGCGGGATCTTTCCCTTCCTGAATTCACACAAATATTGGAACTGGTTTTTGAAGACAAAAACTGCTCCTTTATGAACAAAAACTTCTGCAATCAAGGAAGTAGTGTTTTTTTCTCACTTTCTTGGGCACAGATGAGAGGAAAGTGGCCTCTCTTGCTTCAGAGGCTTTTGACACTGGACTGCAAGTCAAGAATGACCAGCTGTGACCTCTTTCCCAGAGCACAGAACATAGTCATTCGGATCATGCCAGCATCTGCCCTCCCCACAGGGGTTCTGCTGGGCTCTCCCATAATTCTTCAGTTTCAGGCTTACAACCTTTATGGAAAAAGGGTTTTTTTTTTCCGGCTTTCAAAGACACTGCTTTGCCTGTTCATACTGTAGCCACCCACTGCTTGTAGGAAAATCCCCAAATGTCAAAATTGGGATATTTTAAAATACTTTGGGGATTAATGAGAAATGCCTTGACTTGCCTTTGACTGTCAAGCCCATGGTCTTGCTGAGTCAGCCTAACTTAAGGAAGAGACCACGGTGGCCATTTGTGGCAGGGTCCTGGGCTTTTGGCAAGGCTTGCCTCATGACTTAATGGTGCTGTTTCGAGAAATATAGTCAGTAGGGGCCACAGGCCATCTGCCTAGGACTTTGTTTCTGATGATGGAAGAGGGTCATAGGTTTGAAAGAAAAGTCACAAGCCAGGCCAGAGGGTCGTTAGCTCTAGAGAGGTTTTCAGACCTTGGATCTGCATCCTGGGATGTTATCTGTGTGGTATTGACTGCACGACTTAATCTTCCTGAGCCAGATTTCTTCACCTGCAAACCAGCACCCGTTGAGCTTGGGATAACTGAGAGATTTTTCACAAAGCACCTGGCAGGTAGCAGGCACTCTCTGAACGTCAAAATGTCATATGCTTGTGGGGATTTTTTTCCTGACTTACCAGAAGGAGGCTAGGAAATTCGTAAAAGAAGTCAGGAGATAGGAGACTGTTTTTGCTATGAAATCCTCCTCCTTTCAGCCTTTGGATAATGCGTATTAATTGCTGTCTATATGGGAGGCGCTGGCTAGACCTGCAGGGCTAAGAAGTGGGTGCTTAGAGTCTCTGTCCCAGACACACAGCCTTGTCAGCAGGACTGTGAAAGGGGTTTGAACACTGTCAAGGACATTCCAGCAAAGACACAGTGTTAGAAATCACTCCGAATAAAGAAAGGCAGTGCATGTGGGAAAATAGCTAGTCTGTCCCTCAGCGAGCACACACTTAGGAAGTAGCAGCTAATGCCAGTTACTATTGAATGAGACAAGGAAACAATGTTTTTCTTTCCCTCAAAGAAAGTAGAAGCAGGTATCAAAGGAAAGGCCTAACTGATCGCCGCTTACAACATAAGCGCGGTGATCGAGGAACTCATGTATTAGGTGCACAGGCTAAACCCAGGAGAGCGGTGCAGACCTGTAACCTTCGGGTGAGATGGAAACAAGAGCCTCAGGAGTTCAGGGTTCGTCTTGGTTATGTAGCTTGAGGCCAGCCTGGGCTACATGAGACCCAGTCCCCACGCCCCAAATCATGTTATTACACTGAAGCAACCACCCAACAAAATCCCTGCTGTTAACCAAAGGGAAGGGCACAACCCAAGATGGAAAACGCTGTCGTTAACTCATCTGAGGACGGGGCAGGCAAAGGGAAAGGCAGAGTACCCTCGGCGTGGTCAGATGGATGAGTGAACATGGATCCTGTGAGGGAACGGAAGTTTCCATGAGGGGAAAGACACGACCAGCTTGAGAATGACAGGGCTGGCCAGGGACACCGGCTCGCACCTGTAATCTCAGGGCTCAGGACACTAAGGCAGGAAAATCACAAGTTTGAGACTAGCCTGAGCCAGGTGAGAAACTAAAACAAACAGAAAAGAACAAAGAGGCCAAATTGTGCATTCGTCATTCATCCACCCATTCATCCATTCATTCTTGCATTCAGTGAATATGTGCTAAATACCTATGGTTTCCGTGCATGGTATTCTACAATCTGAGGTGCTGTGGTGGATTAGGGAGCATCCTTGGTGACTGGACCCCAGGGCTCGATTTGGGGATGGGCAATGTGCCATTAGGCAAAAGCAGAGAGGTGGTGAGACCTAGTTGGTCTCATGTAACTCATGTAAAGGACTGATTCCAGGGTTCATGGGCTTCTGTCTGGTTGATCAGGGTGAGGGTTTTGTGGTTTGTTGCTTGATTTCCTTTTTACTTGTTTGCTTGGTGGGGTCTGTGCGTGTGCACATGCATGCATGCGTGTTCTCTAATGCGCTAATGTATGTATGTATGTAGGTCAGAGAACAACTCTCAGGACCGGTCCTCTCCATCCTCCTCGGTCCCAGGGCTCAAACTCCCATTCGCAGGCTCAGCATTGAGAGCCATTATGTCCTGAGCCATCTCGCTGGCCCAGTTTTGCTTTTGCTTTTCCTTTTGCTTTGTCGTTTGCTGGGAGGTTTAACTATGTAGCCTGGCTGGCCTCAGACTCTTAATCCTCCTGCTTCAGCCCCTTGATTGCTGCTGGGGTTACAGACGTGTTCCAATACAGCTGGCTTCGCCTTATTGTTACTGCAGACCGGTTTTCTGGTGTCTGGCGCCCATGCAAACTTCACTTCGAAATATATTTGAGTAAAAATAAATGGGTTTTCATGGAAATATTAAAATAGAATACAGATTCAAATATAGTCAGCTTATCAGTCAGCTTTTAGATGGGTGGGGGTGAGGGGGAAGGCAGAAGAGAATGGGTGTAATACTCAGGGAACAAGAGGCAGCTAGCTACCAGAGCTGCTTGGACTGGGGCTTCCTCGAGTGTCAGAGTTCCTGGGTCATCTTGATTTTAACATCCCTGTTCCTATGGTAGAGCTGGCCACTCAGCATATGCTTAACGTGGGCTGTCCTAGTGTGTTATTTACAACTGATTTACTTGTTTGTTTTTTGGAGATGTGATCTTACCATGTATCCCTGACTGGTCTAGAACTCACAGGGTCGTGTCTGACTCAGCCTCCACATTTCTGGAATCACAGGCGTTTTACTGCTACACCTGGCTTGATGAGATGCTTCAAATCAAACCTAGCATTTTATGCATGCAGGGCAAGCACACTTGCTGACTGAGCCACACACCCAGCCCGACAATTGATCTGCTTTAAACCATAAAACCTTGTCCGGTTTGATGCTGCACACACCCTTAATCCCAGTACTCAAGGGGTAATGGCAGGTGGATCTCTGTGAGTTCCAATCCGGACTGGTCTACATTGTGAGGTCAATAGCCAGGCCTACTGAGTAATACATTGTTTCACAGAAGAAAACCAAACTGAAACCCTCATTTATTCCTGTGTTTACCTTGTCATCCTTGTGAGGAAGCTTAGAAGGAGTTGGAAACTGTGACTGAGTGATGTAACTGGTAGTACTCTCTTATGCAGGGAAGAGCAGGCTGGTGGTCATGGATACACCTGCAGCTTCTCTGTAAGTGTGCTAAGTTTTTTCCACTTGGATGTATTTTGTGTGTGTGTGTGTGTGTGTGTGTGTGTGTGTGTGTGTGTGTGTGTGTGTTAAGACAGGGTTCCTTGTGCCCAGGCTATCCTCAGAATTTTATATAGTTGAGGCTGGCCTCGAACTTCTTGTCCTCTTCCCTCTACCTTCCGAGAATGCTGGAATTCCAGACATGCCCCAACCAAGCCTGATTTATGTGCCCCTGGGAGATGAACCCCAGGCCTCATGCACGCTAGCCAAACGTGCTACCAACTGAACTACGTCCCCAACTTCACAGTGTGTCTTTTTTTTCTTTTTCTTTTTTTCGGAGCTGGGGACCGAACCCAGGGCCTTGAGCTTGCTAGGCAAGTGCTCTACCGCTGAGCTAAATCCCCAACCCCACACAGTGTGTCTTAATAGTGTTTCAGCCTGCACTGAGAAGACCCCTTGGGTCTTGTGGTAGTGACCCCATTATTCTCTGACAGAGGAGAGAGAAAGTGAATATTCGTACTCATCTAGATACTGTTGCATTACACACACACACACACACACGCACACGCACACGCACACGCACACGCACACGCACATAAAATCTTAAGACAATGTGTAGAGTTTTCTCTCTTATTTTCAACTTGATCTCTGTTACTGTTACAGATATTATCCAAAATACCGGGTTTCATTATGGTATTTTTATACATATATTTTTATACATATATGTAACTATACTTGCTCTTGCCCATCCCCCATCTCTTCTGCTCACTTTTCCTTTGTTACCTGTTTTTCTTTCTTTCTATTCACAAACATTCTGCATGCCATATTTTATGTGTGGTAATTCTCTCATTGCCTAGGGTATGTTGTTTGGAAGCCTCATTCTCTAGTGAACTGATAATGTTGAAAAAAACAGGGAAGGATGCTTGCAGGAGTTTTGCATCAGCTCACTGCGTCCTTCATCTCAGCCATGCCAAAAAGAATTTCAAGTAGAGTGTGCATCTCATTTCCAGCTCTTGTGTAGAAAGCTGCTAGGAAGCTCCTAGACACATCCAGCCTCAGCGGGTTTTGAGTTTTTAGTTCTAAGCAGGCAGACTGGTTTCTCTAGGGCACCAAGTCACTAAACACACACACACACAGAGAGAGAGAGAGAGAGAGAGAGAGAGAGAGAGACAGACAGACAGACAGACAGACAGACAGACAGACAGACACAGACAGACACACAGACACACAGACACACAGAGAGAGAGACAGACAGACACACAGACATACCCTTCAAGACTTAAGCTAACTTCTACAATGAGGAACTTGCCTATGTATCTGAGCTGTTGACCAGTCTCCTATGGGCCATGCTTGATACCTTGGCCACATTAGAGAAGTGTCCCAGGCAGCTGCCTGGCCTCTGGCTTCCCTTCTGTGCAGAGCACACACACGGTTGTCCTTCTCTAGGGGAGGCCTGAGTGTTGACAGACATTCTGCCTTATCTTGTTTTCACATCGGTAGCTGCATGATTGCTGCTCCTAGCAAGCGTGGGTGGGGGTTCCTCTGCCCTGCCCTGTGCTAGCTGTTAAAATAAGAGGGTGGCTTATTGCATTGTTTTTCAAGTAAAGATCAGGCTACTACCAGTTGGCAACTCCCGCCAGGTTGCTTGGAATAATTTATTCATAACAAAGCAAAACCAGACACAGCTCGTTTTGGAGTGTGTTCGTAAGATGAAGGTAACAGGAATTGAGACAAAGACTTGGCACAACTGTAGGGGTGCAGGTGGGCCAAAGGGAAGCCATGTTCAATACTGACAACTTTTTCAACTGGCAGGGCTGAGTAGAATTCTCCCTCGGCCACTGGAATTACACTACTGAGCCCTAGCCCTGCCCTTGACCTGCCATGGGAATGAGTGGCCATGCCACCATTGGTGGTTCCCTCCTCAGCAGAATATGGGGCTTGGCCTGGGCTACTTCATAATCACAGAGACCTAGATTCAAATTCAGGCTCCACCACCCACTCACCATGCAGTTCCCTTGGATCTCTGAGCCCCAGTTCTCATCACTCCATCGGGGATAAACAAATGTGTCTCCAGAAGGAATTTGAAGCTTTAATGAAAAGACATAAATGTCTTCACCCCTGCATAACCAGGCCCTTGAAGATCCCAGTCAGGTAGTAGCTACTGGATCAGTAAATATTCATCCCTCTCCTTTACTGACTATGCTGTGTGTCTGTGTGACACCAGATAACACAAAGACACAAGCCTCCATCATGGAGACTGTACATGGCTACACCGCTCTCCCTAAGTGTTGATCATCAAGACACGGAAGCGCCATATCCTAAAGGGAAATGTTCATCTTAACCACGTGAGCATTGTTTAATAGGTCGCTTTGTTGGGACCAGTTTAATTTGGGCATTTTCCTTCAATAGGTAGACAGGAACAGCTTCCGAGACTGTAGGATTATGGGAAAACAAGGTTGTCGGATGAAGCTCAAGGAGAGAAAAGAAGATAGATACAATCGTTTAGTAAAACCACACTATGGAATGGGAGAGTACGGAGTATGCTAGGGAGGTACCATCTGGGGGGCACTAGACAGACCACAGAACATACTGGCTACTATCTGGGGGGCTCACTGTTCTTCTCCAACAGCTAGAACTTACAGTACCCCCAACCCACCATGTTCCCACACACCTACAGTCCATGGTTTTTTATTTCTCAGTTCTCCACTCTGTTGGAGATGTTTGCTTTAAGGCTGTCTTTACTGTCTCTTTCTTTCTTTTCCTTCCATGTCTTTTTCTTCTTCTTTTTCAACTCTCCTCTCTTCCCCTCCTCTTCCTCCTTCTCCACTTCCTCCTCCTCCTCCTCCTCCTCTTCCTCCTCCACCTCCTCCTCCTCTTCCTCCTCCTCTTCCTCCTCCTTCCCTTATCTCCTTCGATTCCCTTCTCGCTGTGTAGCCCAGGCTGGTTTTGAAATCCGAATCCTGCTGCCTTAGCCTCCCAAGTGCTGAGCTTACAGGTGTATACACCACCACACCCAGCTGGCTACCACTGTTCATTTGTACCAGAAGTACCCAGTGTAGATGTGTAGTAAGTGGAAACCATGTGCTGGGATTGATTCTCCATCTTGGTCTCTGACCGAGGGGCATCATGTCCAGTAGAATGGAGATAAGGATCTAGCATTTTTTTTCTACCCACGGATTATTCATTTAATCCATCCAACACACTGTGAGATAGGCATTAGTCTCACCTTAGAGAAGTGAAGACTTAAAGGGTCAACATGAACAGGTGATATGCTCAGGTTGACCCAGATAGCAACGCGCAGACCAATATCAAAATGTGGCTTCCTCCCCATAGTTCATACCCTCTCCACTGCAGCAGGTGACTGCAGCAGGTGCCAGGTGTAACAAAGTGCCTCCCCTTGGCATCTTAAACAGAGGTGGAAACCACATGATTGCTGAATTCCAAGACCTCTCACTCAGAAGAGCATGGTACAGACTCTGACAGAAAGATGCTCACATCCTGCCCAGCAGTTGCCAGTATATGCTCTTGGCATTTCTCTCAACGTCTCCGCTGTTACTCTCTCTTCTCCAAAGTGCCTGTAAACAGTAGCACTTGCTTTCCACATCTACTGAGAAGTCTCCGTGCACTTTGTTACCTGCCGTCTGCCGAGGACACATTATGATTGGACTTTGGATGTCGACTGAGGAATTGCTAATGACGCCCACGGAGCAGTGGCACCTGCATAGCAGAGCAGAGCTGTCACTGTGTCCCTGCCAGCAGCCTTATGCATCCAGGCTCACAGGTGTGCACTGTGAGCAGTCAGGTGTCAGCTGGGAAGAGCCAACATGCTGTGTGTGCATCTGGGGGAACAGGAGAAACTGGGGTAGCTGTCACCCCCACCTTGGAGCGGCCCTGCTGTTGGAGTGAGGACGAGAGTAGGCAGGGAGTTACTCTTCCTTCTCTCCCTTTGAGATCGATTCTGCTGGCCTTTAAACTCCCCAGTAGATTGGCTTCACATTGAGAGCTCTTCCCCTCTACCCCTTTGAGCTCTGCTCCGAATTTGTAGACAGTGAGGGCATTTTTAAATTTTTAAAAAAAGAGAAAAAAAAATCACCTACTTGGAGCCAAGCACTCAGGTGTGCAGGTTTACAATCCCAGCATCTGGAGGTGGAAGCAAGAGGGCCATAAGTCCATGAGCAGCCAGGGCTCCATACTGAGGCCTCATTTCTGAACAAACACACAAAAATACATAAATGAAACAAAGGTACCCGGCCCTGGGTTACCACCCCAGAGCCACAAATAAACCCTTCCAAACTTAGAATTCACTTCAAGTTGAATAGAGACCTTAAATGTTCACCCAGCTTTTTTCTTTCTTCTCAGTTTTTCACCTGCAAGTTTAACCTGTCCGTTTGCTCACACAACAGTGTACTTTGGATCATGATGCTACTAGTTTGGGTTATGGTAGGTAGAAGTGACTGCCGACAGGGGAGGGGATGCCTCATCTGGATAAGTAATGAAGTGGCCAGAGTTGTTCTAGACGATAACCTGAGATATGGGAGAGCCCTGGAAGTCTGTATTTGCTAGACTCCAATGGATAGGTCCTCATTTAACCAGAAACACCATGTTTCATCACAAAAAGAATACCAACACCGCGGGGTGTGCTGTCTGTTTTGTATTAAAGAGTCTCAGTTTCCAACACTAACTTGGCAGGGCCCATGGGGTTTGCTGATTTGCAGGGGTATGGGATTCTCCTTTGGATTTCTTAGTCTCTCTATCCAGGAGGATTACCAAATATGGTTGCTTCTTGGGAGGGTCCAGGAATCTTATTAATTTTGGATAACAAAGAAAAAGATGGTAGGAAATGTTCTAATTGGATCTTCTTATTGTGCAACCATGGCTGAATGTCCTCTGGGATACTGAACATGAAGTACAGAGAGTTGAATGTCTCAGGGTAAAAGGCAGTAGGGAAATTACGCGGCGTGGAAATGCTATCGTGAACCGTTGCTAATGAGAGTGGGCACCCGTCGTGACAGGTTCTGCTGGTCAGTCTTTCCAAACCTGTTTTCGTGCAATACTCACACTTTCCGACATCTTTGGACTTTCCAAAATGCGGGGTTCTTCTTTATGACACTAACCTCAGGGGCGGTGCAGAAGCCCGCTCACGGCCACGGTCCTCAGCATACAGTCCCTTACCAAATCATGTACTAGCCAGCCCTTGGGGAAACTCACGGTATTTGGGGTTGGTAGTGGTGGTGGGGTGAGACTAAGGCCTACTCCTCCCTTTTGACGGTACCCTCAAGGTGCCCCTGTCTTGTTTGAATCCCTGTCCTGAAAGCTTTCTCCTATGAGGAATCATGGAATCATTTGTCTCAGGCATATGCAAATCTCCCCCATTTGAGGCTCTTATGCTGCCCTGTTTAAACCCAGATCCCCACCATGAATTTTACTTCTCCTTGTTGATTTTGACATCCCCTGTTCCTATGTAGAGCAAGGCCACTCAGTATATGCTTACTGTGGGCTGTCCTAGTGTGTTATTTACAACCTATCTATTTGTTTGGTTTCGGAGACGGGATCTTACCATGAATCGCTGACTGGTCTAGAACTCACAGGTTCCTTGTTTGGATTCTTTATTTCTTTGCCGCTGTTACTTCTAACAGGTTGCTGGAGTGGATGCTCCACGATAAGGGTGGTCACCAAACAGCCCAGGCGGGAAAATAGCATTTGTTTCTTGGAGAATAAAGATTTTGAGAGGGCTGAAAAGAAGGAAAAGGCAGACTCTCATCACACAGAGCAGAAAGCTCTATCCTCCCCTAAGTATGGAGCTCCCTTCTCGTGTTTACTCAGAGTCACAAAGACTTCAGAGGGTTATGAGAAGTTAGGTTTAAGGGCACAGCCCCATTAAGCAGGAAGCAAAACCATCAGATTTTTCACTTAAGAAAAATATACATTCTTACTCTGTGCCTCTTACCTAACAAGATTAAATGAAGGACAGGTCAATTGTTAAAAGTGACCACTAATTCGGAGCTTGTATTCATTCATTTATTCATTGTTATATATTTCTTTTCTCTGCCTGTCTTCTTCCACCCCTCTCTCTCTTCCTCTCTTCCTCCTTCCCTCTCCCCCCAACCCCCTCTATAAGGTTAAACTGTGCAGCCCTAGATGCCCAGGAACTCCCTGTGTAGACCAGGCTGGCCTCTAACTCACAGAGAATTACATGTCTCTGCCTCTCAAGTGCCAGAGCCATGGGCCACTCTGGCTGGCTTCAATCTTTTCTGTCATTGCTCTGTGCAGGCCATCATCCAGGCTTTCGTGACAGTGGAAATGATGTCTGGGTTTCTAAAACATGGTGACCTGGTTTTAGTTTTGTGGTGGGCAGAAAAGCAGATCTCTCTTCTCTTTCCTTCTCTTCTATCTCCCTCTCCCCCTCTCCCTCCCTCCCTCCCTCCCTCTCTCTCCCTCCCTTCCTTTTTCTACCCCTTCTCTACCCTCCCTCTCTCTCTATCCTTTTTTTAAAATGTGTATATTTTCACATGACTGCTGCCTTGCAAGAAGAGGTCACAGAAGAACCTCGAGAGTCGTCTCTCACCCCTCCATCTTGTCTGAGACAGGCTCTCTTAGTTATTTCCGTGAGTGTATACCACGTTAGCCGGCCTTCAACTTCAAATTCTCTTAGAGCCACTTCCCATCTTTCCACAGGAAACAGACTTAGAGTTGAGCACCACCATCATGCCATAGCTATATGTGCTTCTCAGGAATCAAACTCAACTCCCCAAGCTTGTGTGGAAAGGCTCACTGATGAGGTAGAAAGTACACTCAAGGGACTAGATAGTTTCTCCCACAGGCTCTCTCCTGGCTGTCCCTCTGACGATCTCACAACTAGCAAGACACTTACCGTACTCCCGAAGCCTAATATTGGCTTCACAATTGACCCTGTCCAACTCAGAAACCAGCTGCCCCATGTGTCCCTGTGGCAATTGGTCAGTAAAGGTCAAAGCCAAGTTTTGCCAAAGCAGCAAGTGTTCTGTAGACTGTACAGGACCTTGAAGAAACCACAGCTGTTGGTGTTTTGCTTATGGCTAAGTCCTTGGCTTGAAGGCAGCCAGTAGGGGATGGGAATCTGGGTCGTGTGGAGTGTCTGAATCACAGCTTCTGACGCCTCCCTCCCAGACGGCGCTGCGAGTTCATAGTCTAAGCTTTAAAATATCTTCCATTCTTCGCTCTGATGCAGATGGCCTGTTAAAAGGTCACATAGGCTGGCAAGGGAGACCTAAACACAGGGCTTCAGCTTCAGAAACAGTGACAGTCTAAGGCTAGG
Organism: Rattus norvegicus; assembly: GCF_021556685.1. Classification (NCBI taxonomy): domain Eukaryota; kingdom Metazoa; phylum Chordata; class Mammalia; order Rodentia; family Muridae; genus Rattus; species Rattus norvegicus. Next base: position 49,185,452 of record NC_141541.1, on the reverse strand, counting down.
GAGATATATCATCCAAGCCGTTTTCCCATGAGAGATTCTAAATGGCTAACTCTGGAAACCATCAGTTACTGTTATTAGATAAGGAGCTCCTGGGTTAATAAACTCCTGGATTTAGTTCTTCCTCTTTTGAGAATTGGTTTTGTTATGGGGCCTTGGCTGTCTGGTAACTGGTAATGTAGACCAGGCTAGCGTTGAACTTGTGGTAGTTCTCCTGCCACTGTCTCCGGAGTGTTAAAATTACACATGTCACCAACCATGTCAGATTTCTTAATAGACCAAAACTTCTAGATATGTCAATGGTCAGGAAGAAACAATTGTCTTATGTTTTCTTAATTGGGGGCAGGGGAGGCATTTAAAGAGAAAAAGAAGGCCACATACATAAAAGCCCAGGGTTAAAAGATTTGTTTTAGAGCTCCAGACCCAGAAACTTCAACCACAGAAGGCTGCAGGTATTAACTGGTCAGGACTATGTCTGGGCCAGACCTCAGCCTGACTTACACAGAAACTCCTTCCTATTTGCCACCCAGACCCATTAATCCAAAGAGAGGTCAGTGCCCATCAGCCCTGGAGTCCACAGTCACCTGCCTGTGCCCATTTGCTTTCCTTTGTCCCAATGAGCAATCATCACAGCTGTGCTCGTGGTTCTAGGGCTCCTTCGTCAGGACCCTGGTGGCTCACCATCACCTCACAGCATCCCCTACCAAGCCAGTAAGGGGGAGCTGGTGGAGCATCACGAAGCCGGTAAGGAGGTTGGGAAGACTTGTGAGTAGGTAAACAGGAAGAAAGAAAATTGACTGCCGATGAATTCTGTGACCTCTCCATCTCTGCCACCCAGAGGACATTCCATTCTTTCACCTTGCTCTGCCTGCCTGAATCCTCAGGCTGAGTGTGTTCTTCGTAATGCAGGCAGTCAACTGTCTTTGATTCCTGTGCTTTCCAGGTGCAGGATTGGTCTCTGCAACTCCCACTGAGGCACCAAGACATCTTCATGGTGGCTGTCTATACCTCAGACATCGGGCGCCCTGGTGTCTATTCCTAAGGGCACAAAGCATCCAGCATGGAAAGAGACCTTTTTGTAAAAATTATTTCAAATCTTTGGTATGTGCTTAGGGGATAGAAGCAGGAGGATGGGAAGTTTGAGGCTGACCTGGACAATATCATGAGATCCTCTTTAAGTGATCAATAATCCTTTGAGAAGGGATTTCTGTTTCTTTATAGGTTTGTTTTTGTTTCTCTCAGAAAGGGTCTTGACGTGTGACCCAGATAAGGCCAAAGCTTTAGTTCTTCTATATCACCCCTGGATTTAGATCTATGGATTAGAACATTAGAAAGTATACACTGGGCCTGAGAGATGGCTCAGTGGGTAAAAGGTTTTTGCCCCTAAGTCTGGTAGTTTGAGTTTGATCCCTGCTACATTGTGGAGGAGAGAGTCTACACTTGCAAGTTGTCATCTGACCTCCATATGTGCATCATAGCATGTGATGCCCAAACATATGTACACATACACACACACACACACACACACACACACACACACACACACACACTTAAAAGTATGCACAGCTTGGAAGAAGTCGCCTCCTTTTAGAATAGACTTCGGTCCTCACTCTGCCCTTGTGAGGGCTTCTGTTATCAGAGACTGAAAAGGTGGTCAGAGGCCTTATTTGCTCATCTGCTGACTGTGGGAACCTTCCTCCCACGAAGGTCTCAGGAAGGGACTCTGTCACTAACAGAGTATGCTTTTAGGCTTTACCGTGTACATTCTGCAGTTTGCCTGGTACCCTGGATCCAGGACTCCTCCAGTTGTGTACTCACTCCAGTGACTGTGCCATGGGGTAGTTGAGGCTTACTCTATGTCCTATATTGAAATATGAAGAAAAAATAGGAGACCTTTGGAGGAACCATATAGATAGAAGGTCACAGATATTGTTGACTAGAATGTTACGTATGTGCACACGTATAAAATGACAACTTGAAGCTTGTGTATTCTTAAAAGATGTGGGATGGAGAATTTCAGGTGTGGGGGGGTCACATTGCCAAGTGACAGATTGCACTGTTTCTAGGTAAAGGACGGTGGCTTGTCTTTACCTGTATCTTTATACACTGACAGATTTTTCAGTCCTGACTTTGGTTCCAAATCCTGCCAACAACGTCTTTTGTCTGTATTGAAATGAATTATAAAAGAAAAATTACTGATGAGAAGTCTGCAGGTGACTAGACTGTCCTACCTTTTGATATTTAAGCACCCCTTTTCAGTGGACTGAGGGTGATGATGAGTGGGACTGGAGACTGGTTTTTTGTTTGTTTGTTTTTTGTTTCTAAGAGAAAATAAAAAGCTGGCCATGCAGTACGATCCTTGAGTTCACTACTGACTCATTTTCAAACCCCATTAGCTCTTAGAGTCCAATTACACAGGGCTGCTACCTGGATGTGTGCCCAGCTCTCTGATCCAGCAGGTAGCTGGGGCTCTCTTCTTCACTTTCAGAAGACCCCATGACCCTATTCTCTCCAAATTGTTAGTCTTTGTGTCTCATCTGCCTCTCCTGCCCAATGGCAGCAGCCTCTTTCTCTCTTCCTGGTAGACCTCTGGATGTTCTGCAAAGGAGCTGACTTGCCCCATGCCCAGCTGGGCTGCCCAAGCCCTTTGTTCATGTTTGGTTAGAGAACCACGGTAAGAGAGAATTGCTTGAGCTAACCTCTTTCTCACTAAGTAGAGGGTTCCCTCACAACTTTTATTGTAGTCATTTGGTTACCACAGAGCACCAAGCCAGCTAAATTCACATTTACTAAATAAAACAGTAGCTGAGTCTCAGGTTGCTGGGAAAGCCTTCTGCTTCCTTTATCTCTCTCAGTAGCGATAAGCCAGTTATCTCAGAGTATCTATGGGGCCTGAGGGTCATAGAAGACTTCCCCTTTTACCCTGGCTTCCCCTATGCAGCCGCCCATAGCAGTCCTACCCAAGAGGGCCAGGAATGTGAATGTTGGTCTTTTCCTGACACTACCCCAAGCAAACGGCTCTTTGTGGGCACTCTTGCCTAGAGTGAGCATCTCCACGCCCTATGGAAGGGAGGGACCTCAAGGGTGAGATTCGGACTCTTCCCTGGGGAGTTTTACTAGATGATCTATCTTGTCACTTCTGCATTTGAGAAAAGTACTCGCGTTTCCCAGTAGGATTGAAGTCTCCTGGTTTACATTGAGGCATGTAAGAGCTCTCCTTAAACCTTCATTTTTCCATCTCTAAAATGGGAATCCCTCCGGAAGTTATGATGCACTCATGTAATGCCAGCACTTGGAGGGTGGAGGGAGAAGGATCATCAGTTCAAGGTCAGCCTGGATCATACACATGTTCATATCCATTCTGCCTTAGATGCCTCCTTGATGACTGACAGACCCTGTCACAGATACTTCAAGGACAAGACTTGTGGAAATAAGGAATCCGAAACTAGGAAAAATGCCAGGGTTCCCGTTGCCCATCTCTATGTATTTCCAGCAGAGTTCCATGCAGTACCCATCCCAGACAAAAGACCACCTAGACGGGGAACCCACAGCTTCCCCCTTAGTTGAAGCCAAGTTGGAAGTGGCCGTGCCAGATTTCCCCCTGCCTTGCTGTTCACTGTCAAATAATTTAGGGCATGGCAGGGGGTGTGGAAACGAGGAGTGATTTACAGCATCTGCTCCTTCCTTGCCAGTTGACTCTGTTCTCAGATACCAGCAGCAAGAGCCAAAGTCAGCAATGGGATTCAGCTGTGTGCGCTTGGAAGGCGCTAGGGGAGAAATTTATGTTCACTACTCGGATGTGGAGTGTATGGGGAAACCAGATGGCCACATTGTCCTCCAAGTGCCCTAGAGGGTGGTGGCTGATGAGTAGTTTTGGGGTGTGGAGCTAGCTAGGCGGTCGGTTCATTCCTACCCTGAAAGGGTAGATAGATACGTACCCAGGGTGTGTTTGGATACTCCCTCAGAGGAGAAGGAAAGGCACGTGAGAGGGATCCAAGGCTCTCTCTGATGTGCTCTCCCATCCTGCCCCTGAAGAAGGATGGACAGTTTATACCATGAGGTTCTAGTTGGCCACTGATGTTTTCTCTTACATTTTGCGTCATTGTTGAACACTGGAAGGACATCAAGGAAGGTAAAAGAATCTCCCACCTTAGACCAGAAGAACCTCAGTGCTGAAGCCAGGCAAAGACTCAGTGGGCTTTCCACACACCTCCCTGGCTCAAACCCCAAACAGGCATAGACTAGCCCATGGAGTACAAGTATGTCTTTCTAGAAGCAGGTAAGTTTCCAGCAGTGGGGATTTTGTTCCAGGGTGAAGGAACAATGGTGGCCTTGCACTGCTGAGCTGAGACTCAGAAAGCTAGTTAGTTAGCCTTGCTAAGTAAAACCCAGAGTTAAACGCCCTTATTCAAACCTTAGGATTAGACAAGGAACTCTCGAACTCCCTCTCCTGCCTTTCCTTTAAAAGGGGTCAACTGACAGTTGGACCACTTCAGTCCAAAAGTCCAGAGATACTGAGGTGGAATGGAAACAGCACAAGACCAGCTTCATGCCTGGCTGTGGATTCTTTCTATGCTGCCATTGAACTGTGCAACACTGGGCCAATCACTTAACAACCTGTGACTCCCCCCGCACCCGCTCCCCCAAGTTTCCTTATCGGTAAGCTTGGAGATAATAGTGTTAGTAAATTTACTTCCTCCTTTCGTCCTTGCTCACAGGCCAATGGACACTGGAGAAACAGGGCAGGATGATAACTAAAAACCGGTTTCAAGCAAGCCTATGTCCGTGCCTGGGTCCCATATACTGTTGGTACAACTTTGGACCAGTGGCTTAGCTTTCCTTTGCTCATGAGACAATCCTAATTAATGCCTACGTCACAGTTGCCCTGAAAAGTAAGTTAGACACATTCAATGCTTACATGGTGCCTGACACATAAATAACACCTAAGAACAGTAACGCAAAAATGACAGAGCCCAACTCCAAACAGGTAGCAGAAGTTTGTGTTTGCCTTCCTCTTTATGTTACTTCTGGCCGTTGTGGACGTTATAGGGAGGACTCCGGTCATGACCACCATTGAAGGGAGGTTGTTGACAGCGTCCGTTCAGAATGAGGTCTCGCACTTGCTATGTTATGAGTGTCTGCAGACAGCATTCAGTACGCTTTTGAGTCAGCAGAGCCTTCCTGGCTACTGTGGGCAGCAAGGCGCTCATCTCTGAGAAGCATTACTGCTCTTTCACCACAGATATTACTGGAGAGCCGCTGAGGAAGTTCACAGTGCTGACTACGGCTTCCTCCTCTCTGCTCCTCTCAGCCCCTCTGCTTCTCTCTCTCGGTCCTCCAAAGTTATCGCACGGATGTACACAGCTTTTGCCTCTCTCAGCAAGGGATAATTACAAAACCCAACTCCGAACAGGCAGCAGAAGTTTGTTTGCCTTGCAGGATGCTTCCCAGCCAAGCTGTCACCCTGCAGGGTGAATGCTTCAGCCCCTACCAAGGTCCTCTGACTATAAAGCCATTCACCCTGAGATAGGGGGTTATGAACATCAGCTCTTTGAATTGTAGTCAAATTTGCATGTTCCCGTCTTGAGACTATTCCAGAAACAGAGGAGATTAAAGTGTCCCCTTCCTGCTCACCATTCTAGCCACTTCCTTCAGGGACAGACCCTGTGGGGAGGGGACTTAGACAGGAACTCTCTGGCCACACTGCATCATCCTCTCTGGAGTAGAAAGGGCAAATGGAGGTAGTGGCTTGAGCCTGTTGAGATCTGGGATGAAGGGGACTCTTGGGGTACAGGCAGGGACAATGGACTTCCTGAAGGGGAATCTCTGTCTCCTCTGTGGCTTGGGACGTTGAATGTCCTTTGGTCTTATGAGGCCAGGATGTCTCTCAGAAACTCTGCTTAGAGTTTTTAATGTGGTCTGCTCTGAAAGAAAGTGTAGGTTACAGACATGAGCTCCCTCTACCCTCAGGAGGATGACAACCTCAATATTGTCCACTGTGAGACCCAGATCAGGCTGCAGGGCAGAACCCAAAGAACTTGCTGGAAGGGAGAGAGGAAGGATGCTCCCGTTTTCCTCCTAGTATAAGACTTGGGCATGGCTGCCTCAGCCTCACAGTTTATCTATCATAGAGTGACACGTTGTCTGTAGTCTCCTGTCTCCTTTCCCTTGATTGACACAGACTCGGAGCCTGAGTTTCCCCAGCAAATACCAGAAGCTCAACAAGACTTGAGAAGCACAGGCTCCAGGCTACTCTCACAGGGTTTCCTCAGGGTTCCCTCTGAACTGCCTTCCTGTGTCAGAGGCCATGTCTTCTGGGTCTCAATATTTTTCTCCTGTTATCTTCTTATTCCCCGGAGTCTTAAAGTAAGGACAAGGGAGGACATTCCGTCTTCCTTATTCATCTTTCTGGATCTTGACTGCTCATCACAAGAACTGCCTGGGACCCTCTTTTATTGAAATAATAGAGACTATGTGGGGAAGACTTGGAGGGAAATTCCTGACCCTGTTATATTGTCCCTCTTGTGAGTAAAAAGATTCTATGCCAATTGATGTAGGTTCTGCCCTTTGCCCCCAAAGACGTGATCCTACTCTATGGCCTCCCAAAGAATCTCTTCCGGGCATAACGAGCCTGTAGTCCTAGGGAAGGTATTCTGCCCACACCCAGACAGTCTGGAAACCTGTGGTCCCCAACCACATGCATTAGGCGTGGTTGAATCACTGCAATCAGCCCATGGTCCTTGGAGATGTCAGCTGCTGCTAGTGGGGGTGGGGAGATGTGGCTATAATTAGCTTCTTGAGTACCCTATGTTCAGCAGAGGGGAAACGGGCCCCTTGAAGTGTGTCTGTTTTCCACTGCTACACCCCGGGGTGTCACCGCAGGTGCTTTTAAGCCGCCCAGAGTGTCTTGTTCTCCAAGAACTGCTGTGGCTGTTGGTGACAGTTCTGAAGCTTTTGAAAAGTCACACGGGGCCTGGTCAAGCATCAGCAAATGACTTCCGGTTCCCTTCCCCCTCCCCTCCACTGATTAGACCTAGAAGACATGGCCTCTAACACAGGAAGGCAGTTCAGAGGGAGCCCTGAGGAAGCCCCGTGAGAGTGGCCTGGAGCCTGAGCTTCCCAAGTCTTGTTGAGCTTCTTGTATTTAGATGTCAGCTGTGCTGGGGGAAACTCAGGCTCCGAGTCTGTGTCAATCCAAGGAAAAGGAGACAGGAGACTACAGACCACCTATCACTCAACTATAAGGGGCTCTCTCACCCAGGATTTAAAGCCACCCAAGAAAGGAGCTGCATACAAACTCAACCTAATTCAGATGCCACTTTCTTTGTTCCAAACAACCGATTATAATGTCCCAGACTTATCTACAGAGCTGTAAAGTCCAGCCTGGTCCCTATGACAGTTCACAGCATATGCATTTAGTGCTGAGAGGCACTGAGGAGGGCTGTTGAGTCTACTCAGTAGGGTTTGCTTCTCAGTTCCTCCGAGCCATTTGACCTCAGGCAACTCCTTCAACTTTTGAGGACCAGTCTCTTGATCCTTAAAACGGAGTAGTTAATTTATATCACAGGACTGTGCAAACATTAACTATGACCAACGACCAACGTACAAACAAATCAATACAGTATTCTTTCTTCTGTCTCCCCTCTCTACTGAAAACAAATTTCCAAGAGTTAAGAGGCCTAGCATGGGCCCCATGACATCGTCAGCATTGACTTCCCGGGACTGTGTCAGTCCAAGAGTAAGAAGCCTAACGTATGCCCCATGACATCATAGTCAGCACTGGCTTCTCTTGTCAGTCTAGAAGTTTCCAAAGGCAAGAGCCACTGGGCTTCAAGTGAGGGATCATGTCCACTGTTTCCCCTTCTGGCCAAACCTAATGTATCAAAATCCATTGTCTAACAGTAAAACTCTTTGGAGAGTTTTCTGCATTCTCTACTCTTCCCATTTTCACTGTTTCCTTTCCTGTTAAGGGTAGTGACATCACAGCATCACCCTGTCCACAGCTAGCTGCATCCTCCATCCCCAGCGTGACATAAAGATGGCCCAGCCCTCCTTCGCTGTGTTTCCTTAAACACACTTAGCTTCTCTCCACCTTCTCCCTTCATTGCTTTTGCTCAGATCCTTTTGTGAATTATTTCATCTCCTCACCTAAACGTTGGAGGAACCCAGCCCGAGAAACCAAGGTTCTCAAACTAGCTATACAGATGCTATGTATACAGTTTCTCGTGGCTCCCACCTTCAGCTCCCAAGGGCTGGGATTGCGGGCATGCTCCATCACACCTGGATGCTGTGGTGCTGTGAATCCAATGGAGGGCATCGTGCGGGCAGCAGTATCCCCAGCTGTTCCCATATCAGGTTTATTCAGATTCCTGGATTTGAATAGCTTCTATATACTGATCATTTCTGTGCTGACCTCCCTGGTCCTTTCTCTTGTTTCCTAGAGTCAACATCCTAGGAATGCATCTCAACCTTAGCTCTTTCCTTGGTTTTGACATCTTCAAGTAGGATAGTGCTCCTCTCTCAGATGGTCAAGTCTAACACCTTGGGCCTCTCATTGAGTTACTTTTACTAATGTCAGGCCCTTGGTAAATCTGTTGGCCACACTGACTAGGTCACTAGTGTAGGCTAGCTGGTGTTTGGATTCCAGTGAGCTCCAACCTGGCAAGTGGTACTTCCAACCTTGTTTTTCTGCAGTCAAAACTCAGATAGTGGGTGAAGGATTTCTCACTTGGTAGAGTGTTTGCCTAGCATGACCAACGCCCTGGGTTGGATGCCCAGCATGGCGTAAAACTAGGTATGCTAGACCATGCCTATAATCCCAGAGCTTGACAGGGAGATACAGGACGATCAGGAGTTGAAAGTAAAACTCGGCTACATACTGGGTTTGAAGCCAACCTGGGGATGCGTGAGGCTTTTCCTTCCTCAAACCATAAAGTAAAATAAACTCCCTAGTAGCCCCCTCTAGCTCTGTGGATCCCATCTCCCGTCTCCCCTTTGCTTGCTCATTCCGCTGGTCTTAGTATTATTTCTTTTTTCCAAGTTTTTAACTTGTTTGTATGCATCATTTCTTAAACACTCTAAACATACGGCTGCCCCAGGCCTTGGATGTCTCCTGGTCCCCCTGCCATGACTGTTCCTGTTACGGAATCCACGTGGTCCTTTATTAGGTTACCCAGCCTTTCTGTGTCACCTAGACATCTCCTCCATTTCCTTCCTGCTCCACTCCTTTCCAGAATACTTACTGAGGATGCACACATTTTTCTTGTGTGGTCTCTTCCCTCTCATATGATGGCAAAGAGACTTTGTAAGTCACATTGACTCCTGTCATGCCGGAGACTAGACCGGTATCTGGCACAGGATCGGAGTTCAGCTCGTATTCAATAAAAAGATGACTCCAGATCAGTTGGGTTTCGTTTGTTGGAAGGGATTTCTTTTGCTTTGCTTTGTGTAACTCAGGCCGGCCTTGAATTTCCTACACAGCTAAGGGTCATTGACCCCGAACGTCTCTTCTACCTTCTCTGGCTCTTAAGTGCTGAGATTACAGGCATGAGCCACCACACCCAGTTCATGTGTTCCTGGGGAGTCAAACCCAGGGAGGGCTTCAGGCATGCTAGGCAAGCACTCTACGAATGGAGATACACCCCTAGCCTTCTAGATTAGGGTTAATAACAGATCCTAAATAACCAGGGGAGCTGGTATTTTGTTAACTTAGAGTAAATAAACAGTGCACAGTCCTTTAAAAACAGAACTGGGGGGTCTGGTGGCAGGGCAGACAGCTAGGCCTTTGTTTGTTTCTTTGTTTGGGTCATAATTTATGACTTTCTCGGGTGAGAGTGTTTACTGTATTTTGCTCTAGCTTGAAGCGTCCCTGAGGATATTTGGCAGAGTGAACTTGCCTGAGAGTTCAGTGGTTCCAAAGATGATTTCTCTGAAGGGTCTTTGTTGGAACACCATCCCTTTAAAAGAGCCAGATCCAGACTGCCTGTTCAGCCGACTTCGGGGTTACTTAAAGTTATTTCCAGTGGTGCGTGGGTGGGAGGCGGGAGCTACTTAGTGCTTTAGAAAGGCCTTCTATGATGTCTTCCCTCCCTACCCAAGTCAGTTCATTCCCTTTAAACTCTTTTCCAGATCATGCAGCATTGCCCCTTAGACTCGGTGGCTCAGCAGAAGCCTGCGAGGCACGCTTTTTCTGCTCTGGGTAACGTTTGGGAGCATGTTTCTCCCCTCTTTAGCATGTCTCTTAGGAGACGGTGACACTTTCTCCTTGGGGAGTCACAGAACAATAGTTATGCAATCTTCTGGTGGACAGACAAGTTGCAGGCCTTTAATTCTCGGGAGAGAGTTTTGCTCTGGGTATGGGTCATCACTCAGCACACTTGGTAGTGGATTTTGTTAGCAGGACAGGGTGTCTTGTCCCGGCTGGCCTGGAGCTCACCGTGAAGCCAAGGATGGCCTTGAACTTTTGATTTTCCTGCCTCCACCTTCTGAATTGTCAAGCATATGGAACCATATTGGGTTTATGCAGTCCAGGGGATCCAATGCAGGGCTGTAGGTGTGGAAGGCAAACCCCACCGCTGACTGTGTTACCTCTCTAGCATGGTTACCAGACTTTTAAAGAGCAAAACGTTGTACAGTGGAGCTGGGGAGATGGACCAGTGGTTAAAGTGTTTGCTATGCAAGACCAAGGACTAGAGTTCAGATTCCCAGAACTTGGCCTGGAAAAATGAGTGGATGGGGTGGCCCACCTGAAGTCTCCATGCTTGAGAAGCAGAGGTACAGTCTCCTTGGAACTGGCTGAAACTTGCTGAAATGGACCAACTTAGCTGACTGAAGTAGTTGCAATGGCAAACTCCAGGTTCAATACATGATAACATCAATAAGGTGAAAAGCAATCCAAGAAGATGCTTAGCGTCAACTTTGGAATTCCATACATGTGCACACATACTGATAGGCAGCCATATGCATGCACACAAACACATACACATGCATACATGTGCATGTTGCAATGTGTGTGCATGACCTTTGCCATTGTCCTTCAACACTTCATGTGTGTTATTTCCTGTGTTCTGGAAGCTTCCTGTAGTAGACATGTTTCAGGAACATTTTGCAGATGAAGTCAGAGGGGCAGTGAGAACTGGGACTAGCTGAAGCCTGCTGTCTGTTGGCAGCCCCGTAGGATCTGTCACTCAAGACACTTGCTCTCACTTCCTGGCCTTGCATGGCTTGTATTTCTGCATTAGGTCTCTCCTGACCACTGGTAGGAGTCCCTTCCTCTGCACTCTAGAAGCACAAGGACTGTGTGCAAAGGCTTGGTCGTTGTCTTTGGCTGTGGAGGCCATTGATGTCTTGTTTCTGGCTCTCCTGTGTCTGCTGGGCTTGTGGGGGGATGGTGGTGGTAGGGAAAATAGTGTGTGTTCTTTGTCTAGGAGAAGGCATAGCAGCAGCAGGAGCCACCTATGCTCGAAGTGTGTGGGGGCTTCTTTTCTCCATGCACACAAGGAAGTCTCCTCCTTCAGAAGCGCTGTATTTACGGCATGCTTACATGTAAGGCTCCGCCCTAGAAGCACTCACACTGGGACCTGGATTTCAGCACAGCGTCAGTACCAGCAGCATCAATGCTGTGTGGTGGTGTAGCATTATGACAGCGTCTCATGAGCACCCAAGACCTTTCTGAAGTATGAGTCTCTGAAACCCTTCTCCAGAGACCTTAATTGAGCAAGCTCTTAAGAAGATGGATCCAGAGACGTATAACTAAATGGAAGGAACAAACCCTTTGGCAATTCTGACAATGAAACAGGCTGGAAACGTTGTTTAGATTACTAAACCCTTTTGTACATAATATTTCATTTGTTCCTCTCAGCACATGAGGAAGCTGTTAAGCTCCTCTGCAGATGTGACTCAAATATGGTAAATAACTTGTTCTGCGCCACTAAGTTAGTAAATGGCACCGAGGCCTTTGTTCCTAAACACAAGTCGACTTCTACTGCGGTCTCCCTGGAGACCCATTCTCGATCTTGGTTACCTACAGGTGTGGGGTTTTTATTCTCTTACTTGCTAAAGGCCAGGATCAATTGTTCTTCCTGAGAACAATTGGAAAAGAGGAAAAGAGTGGAAAGATAGACTCCAGGGAGGTATTGCAAAGTGCCCTCTCATGTCCTGGTATCTGGGCCCATCAGGGCTAGAAGGGACAGTAAGACAAGCTTCACCCATAGCAGGCCAAGCCTAGAAGCTCGGAGACTGCACACTAGCCTTCACGGCTGAGTGGCTGTTTCCACCCAGTTCCAGGAAAGTGTCTGACCTGGAGCTGAAGCCACAGACCACAGGCATGACAAGCTGAGGATAAGCCTTCTCTCTTTCCTATGGGTTGTAGTTTAGAGAGTCGGGACAGACCTCAGGATCTCATGTTTCATTGTAATAGGAAGAATGGTGCTGGGTGGCCCTGGGGGAGGCTCTCGGAAACTGTGGCTTTTCTATGGTTTCAGGGTGAGCTGATGTCTCTCTGGGTCTTTTGTTCGGTGGGCCCTGTGCTGTTGGAGCTCCAGGAACTGATATACTCATGTCAGTTTCTAAGGGCAGCCTCTTCAGCTTACATTGCCAGTATGGCCGTTGGTTGGGAGTGTTAGAAAGGACAACCTTTGACGACCTTAGCAATATGAACCTGTTCCTCACTGCATTTGTTTATATGTAGACATTAGTACTGACTTTTGATAAGCCCTAGCTTTATATTGTTGAATGATTATATTTTCACGGATTACAGAGGACCGGTAAAAGCTGGACATCCGCTCACGCATCTATCGCTCTCTCTACAAGCGATCACTCTTCCTAGTTTCTTGCCTTGGCCTTTCCACAGTTCTCTTGTACAAACATGAGCAAATACAGATGGGACAGACACTCTGGATAAATAAAAATAAAGAAATAAAAATGTGTTCACATTCTTTTCTAATGTCGAATAAGTTATCCCTTCCAGGACGTGACTAAGGAAAACAAAATCTTGAATGCAACTCTCTCCCTGCTCTACAAGTAAGAGATAAGATCTGACCATCTTGACCTCCGTATCAGGAAGGTTAGAATTTCACAGTCCTTTAACCACTTGGTGCTTTCTGGTAGGAGGGATTTTCAGAGCTGGGCGGTTGATGGTTTCTTAGCAATCTCCCTTGAGTTCACTGGTCCTAGGACTTTTTTTTTTAAAGGCTGCTAATTACTAACAAGTTGTTGGGTGTTTGTTTTTTCCCCTCCACCTCCCCTCCAGCTCTTCCTGTCAAGTCTTTTGAGCCTTAATTGGCCGCCCTGGTCTCCGCCAGAGCCATGTGTCTCTGATTTGAATCTTGAGTTCTGCAGGAGACTCCTGCTGCAGGCATGTGGCTGTCAGTGCCTCTCTGGAATTGGTCGCAAACTTTTGGTCTCCACCACATGTGCGGAGCCACACGGAAGCCTTAAGATTCCAAGTTCCAGCAATGAACCAGGGCTGGCTGTGATTAGCTCGAGCTGCCAGCACCCCCTGATCATAAAGACCCGACATCTTTGCATATGGTAGAGAATTTCCTGCATTCTCCAAGGGTCACTAGAGAGGCTCAGAGGAAGGAAATTGTATGGGGGCTGGGAGAGGGCCAGGCCAGCTGATCTCTAGGATACCTTCAGCTCTAAAACTATACGTCGGTGACATCTTTGAGGGCTGACTGTCCTATGCTACTAGCTTGAGGTGCACCATAAGGAGAGAAGGGACTTTGGTGTTGTTTGGAAGCTGATGTGTAGGTTTCATTTCCCTGGGAAACTTTCTGGTAGGTGGGGTTTTTTTTTTGTTGTTGTTGTTGTTTTTGTTTGTTGTTTGCTGTTCGTTTTGAGGCAATGTGTTTAGGTTGGCCCTTAGGTAGCGTACAAAGCCATTTTCTCTCAGATGTGGGCTTGACAATGAATTGCTGTTCTGGGCTATGATTCAAAACCGTACCAGTTTTGTGAAGTCAAGAAATCCCTGTTCTATCCAAGGCCTCATAGAGACCTAAATCTCGGCAAAGCCAGGCAGAGGACAGACACTAGTGGCGTATTTCCCATCCTGAGGGCTCATAGCTCTGGAGTAAATACAGTGGAAGGGGAGGAGGGACCAGCCTGCGGCCGTGGGAGGCAATGGGGACATAGAACTGTGTAGCTTTCCTGGATGGACCTGCAGCTGGCTATCTTTAGGAAATGCCTTTCACCGAGTTCACGAGGAACAGGTTGCAGCCTTTATCAATCCTGTGAACTTCCCCTGGGGAATTCAGGCTCCTCAAAGAGCCCCGGGTGTTGAGACTTTTGTCCGTAGTGAATCGGCACAGGCATAAATCTGTCCAACGCACTCTTCAGCAACTGCTTTTGGCAATTAGCCTTAACTGATATCAGGGTTCAATTAGAGAAGAAGGAAAACCAGGGATTGCAGCCGCCAGCCCCTCTTTACCTCAGCCTGAGCCGTTAGGACCCCCCTAACCACTTCTCTCACATTAGAGAACTTCCCTCTGTACTCCATGGCTTCTTTTATAAAGTGTAGACTGGTCCGGGAAGAAACTTGAGGCCCTTGGGTTAGTATTGTACCTGGATCATGGGGGGATGCTTTGGCATCAGTGATAACATTAGAGAGTCACCCAGCATATGTTTATTGTGTGCTGACTGTGTGATTCCTACTATGTTAAATTCAGCGATGGACAATGATCCTGGCAGCCTGGCAGGACATAGTGGCCGCTGGCAGCTTTTGAACCGGAAGCCATAAGTCGTCAGAGCTGGGAGACGCTTGTACGGATATCTGTGTTTCGCCTCTGGAAACAAATGAGAGACTTGCCCCAAGCCAACTGGTCGGGCCACCCAGTCAGGTGGAGACGGACAGCATTCGGTCTGCAGTCTCTGCTCTCTCCTCTCTACACATGCAGCTTGTGTTAGGCCTTTAAACCAAAAAGATCAAATCAGAGAGGGTAGCAGCAGTGCCAGAAAGGAGGGAGCTGCTTTCATCACAGGTCTGCAGTGGCTCAGTGACCTAAATCCTACACGTACTGGGGAGTTCTGGACTGTGGCCTGAAGGCTTCCAAAGAATCAGGGTCCTGGCTGCCCACAGCTTTATAGAGGCCAGACTCCCGGCAGCCCAAGCCGCATCACTTCAACTTTGTGGCTCTGATTGTTTAGCATGAGGTGAGCAGGAGCTCCTGACACTTGAACCGTAAGTGAGGTTCTGTCCTGGCTTTTCACCCCGCCGGAATCAGGTCAGAGCCTTGTAGACCTTGATTCCAAGTATCTGAGTGTTAACAGAGGAGTTTTGGATGACCAGGGAAAAATGAATGTGGCCTCAATACTCGAAGATGTGAAGGAATGGTGTCAGATATGACAATGGAAGGAACTGTCAGAAATGGGCCTTATCAGCCAGATATGCTGACGTTTATGTAAGGTTTTAATTACTGTGGAGAGCAGCCAAAAAGATGGTTAAATGGGTGAAGGTGTCTGCTGCCAAATTGGAAGAACAGAGTTTAATCCCCAGAACCTATATGACCCCTATGACCTCTATGTGCAAAACACACACACACACACACACACACACACACACACACACACACACACACACACCAGTTTTTAAAAGGCAAAAAAAAGGGGTTGGGGATTTAGCTCAGCGGTAGAGCACTTGCCTAGCAAGCACAAGGCCCTGGGTTCGGTCCCCAGCTCCGAAAAAAAGAAAAAAAAAGGCAAAAAAAAAAAAAAAAAGAAAGAAAGATAAAACCAAAAAGCCCATTATGCATTTTGGAGTAAGATAGTTTACTTAAAATGTTACAGGAAAAGGCTGAGTATATGAATAATTCAACAATCTCTTCTTGTAACTATTAGAGCGAGGTGATGCGTACCACGTAGCTTATTATCAGGTGCTCTCTGCTTTTGTATGGGTTTGAAAAATCTAAAAAGGCTTAAAAGTGGGGTAGGATCTCTCCTCTTGTCTACTGCAACTCTCAGAAACCCTTCGGGAGAGGCTGGAGACTTGACTCCAGTGGCAGATCTGAGAGGGAGGAGGCTGCTGAGATCTGTGAGGCTTCAGCCTCCGGTGAGGGACTATGGGAGGCCTGCATGCATGTGTCATCTCACCCGGTTCTCCATGATTTCGTCTCTGATGACTCCATGCAAGTCACGTGACCCCAACGTCAACCTTTGCGTTTTTCATTCGTAGCTCTGGTCCATCTAGGCTCTTGGTCAGCCTCCCTAGATTCTCCCAGAGAGGCCCATCCTAAGTCAGCCTACTTGCATAAGGGTTACACCACAGATTGACACGTCTCGTGTCATTGAACAGCACAGAGCAGCTCTCCAGCCCACCAGGATACACATACTGGGCGTTGTTTCTCACCTCTGCCATGCCTGTGTCCCCCTCTGTCTGTGCCTGTAGCCCGCTTTCCTCCATCCCCAGAAACTATCATTCTACCCTCTCAGATGCAGCAGAAGGTTCTGCAGTCACCCATGTCCTCTACAATAGAGGAAAACCTGGAGGGTTAGTCCATGCCAACATTTTATCCTGTTGTTTTCACTTATGGTTTTGTACACATCCCTTCCCTCAGACCAGAGCATCCATCCTGGTCTTTCTGTGGCCCTTTAGTTTGGAGTAAAGAGCCTTGAGGCCCAGGAGACATGTTTCCCTGGAACCTGTCTTCCTCTGTACTTCCCCCCATGCCACAAACGTACACATGCTTTGGATATTAGGTACCAGCTTCATGGGTCTTTCCCATCTCCAGCATCCTGAGTGTAGATGTTCCTCTTCACTCAAAAGAGAGAGCCGTTTTTGTGGAAGTGTGGGCAGAACTTTAACCTGCTTCTGGGCTTTCCAAGCTCTTGGATGCAGAAAACAGACACACGTACAGCACACACTTTCTCTGGAAATTTCGGGTGCTCTATTTCCTACTCAAGATTCAGGACTTTGCCTTCAGCTACACCTGTCACCTGAAGGAAGGCTCTCGAGTCCCATGGCGTTTCCTGCAGCTTGTCAAACACACCTTCCAAAGCCCTGCTGTGGCACCTGTGCTTCGAATGGAGGTGACGTCACACTGTATTTCATCTCCTCATCCCTAGTCTCTCTCATTTTATTACCATGATCATCTTATTACCAAACTAACTAGTCCTCTGCACTAGTCTAAAGCAAGGGACAGTTGCATGTACCGGCACTTAACTCAAAGCCTTCCCCTGAAATCCTCTGTGTTTATTCTAACTCACTGGCTGGGTTATAGGCACTACTCAGCAGACACCAGCAATAAGACTCAAAATATTGAGCTGCCCTTTAAATTATAATTGTGCAGCATAGGTCCTCCTGTTCACGCAGTGTTAGGATCCCACTTTCCCTCCTCCCTTTCATCGAAACGTTTTGGTCTTTCTCAGTGCATTGTATTGAAGCACTGTATAAAAGCTCATTAATCCTCACACATGTCAAACACGATTCTGAAGGCCTTCTCTCTCTCTCTCTCTCTCTCTCTCTCTCTCTCTCTCTCTCTCTCTCTCTCTCTGTGTGTGTGTGTGTGTGTGATGTTTGAGTCCACACCTTGTATGTATGTATCTGTATGTTGGTGCATATACTTGGAGACCAGAGGTCAATGTCCAGTCTCAATTGCTCTCTATCTTCCTCCTCCTTTTCTTTTCTTCTTTTCCTCCTCCCTCTCCTCCTTCTTTGAGACAGGGTTTCTCTGTGTAGCCATGGCAGGCTGGAAATTCTCTATGTAGACTGGCTTCGAACTCATAGAGATCTGCCTGCTTAGTGCTGGGACTCAAGGTATAGGCCACTGTGCTTGGGTTTCCACATTATTTTTCAAGACAATGTCTTATAGCGAACCCCGAGATCAGTGATTAGCCAGATTGTCTTTCCAGTGTTCCTTGGGCCATCTGCAACCCCTCATCCCTGGGGTTACAGGCACACGCCACACTGCGTGGCTTTTTACATAGGATCTTGGGATCTGAACTCAGGTCTTCATGCTTGCAGACCAGGCACTTTCCCCACTGAGCCGTCCTCCCCAAGCCCCCAGGCCCGGTTCTGTACTGCACAGAAAAGGCAAGGGGAGTGTGAATTCAGAGAGTGAATGTGGGCAGGCAAGTACGTGGCTTGCGGGATGTGGGCTTCTCATGTGTTGTAGAAGACCAGCCATGGCTTCCCACTCATTCTACCTCAAACCCAAATTAAACTTCAATCTAAAGCATCACAAATGCACAGTGCTTTCTTCAACTCCATTGTTTCTGCAGTTCCCTGGTGGCTAATTTAATACATGCTTCAAGGGAAGATGTCTGGCAACGACGGGATGAGGGCATTGACTTTGCAAGGGGAATCTTAACATCAGCAAGTACATCAAGGACAAGTCGCTAGAAACAAATCCCAGCTATCCAGCTTGCCTGTTTACGTGGGTTGGGTGATTCTCACCAAAGCTTGGTCCAAATCCAAATTTCACATCAGCCAGTCCTGCCATTCAACATGTCTGGCTTTTGTCTCTTAAATGGATATCCACAGACAAATTTTACTTCCCATAATCCTCCTGCATCCAGTCTATAAAAATATTGAGTAACTCTGGAGCCCTTGACTTTACAGGCAACTTTTACTGTTAACTAAATTTAATAGCAATAAAAAACTATATGCTAATGAGTGTTAGAATTATTTCTAATGTTTGCTTGGGTCCAGGAGAAGTGGTGCCAGCTGTCTGCTAGAATTCAGTAAAGGGGTTCCGAGGAGGGGACAGTGGAAGTGGGTCTTGGAGAACGGACAGCTTAATTGAGTCATTAGAATGTTCATCTCTGCCTTGAGAGTTGCTCTTTGAGTGTTTGGTTTTCGTGAGCACAGGGAAAAGGCTGGTGATCATTTTGGGCCATGTCTACAACCTGTAGAGAGAAGGATCTGGAAAGAGCTTGGCGTGGCTAAGTCAGGGATAGCACTCTGAGCCAATGGGATGGTGTGACAAGGTTCCAGGCGTCTCATGATACTAAGGCTCCAGCTATTAGCCTGGTTGGTATTTGTAGATTTGCTAGTTGTTGATGGGGATCCAGTGTGGCTCCGAGGCGGGACCCAGCTATCCAGAAAGGCTGGTGGAGACAGTTGGCAGCTTGTTCTTCCAGCTCAGCCAAACGTGCTGAAGAAGGCGGTGCGCTTTGCACGCTAACCTCGCTGTAACCGCGGCCTTGGTTCACATCTTGAAATAACTTCTCATCACTGGGTGAATATTTTAAGATGTTGTTTTCATCAAGGAGGCCCCATTAAAGCAATCCCAGTAGAGCGAGTAATCATGCCCCTGCCCAATCAGGCGAGCTTGTCTTACCGAATCACAATCAGTTCAGCTCTGACATCCCCCCCCCCCTTAGCACTGGCTTAATAACAAACAAAAAACAAAAACGCTATCATTTGTATCAAAAGTTTCCCTCTAAGTTTTCAGAGCCCTCTCTCCTGGGTCAGCATTTCTCTTGATAGCCTTTCCTATCTGTTTTTCCCTCATTTCCTGTTTCCTTAGCAAGCTTTATGTAAACTCATTTTGCCTTTCCTTAAGCCAGTCAGGACGGATGTTTTCTCCTTTGGAGGCCAGTGCTCTCTCTGCCTCTTCTTGATCACTGTGCCCAGGAAGGTTGTAGCAATTGCAAATGTTTGGACAGCCTGCAATTATTCGAACTTAGAGGGTTGAGCAGAGGAGGACCATGGCATGCATTAGGAGCGAACTGTCATTAGAGCAGTCACCTGCGTATGGCCCAATGGCATGCATTCCTCCTTTGTTTACTTGCCCTTGGCATGCACTTAATGTCTTATTTTTAGCATACACGGCTGCCGTCACTCGCAGTTCTCGCAATTACGATACATATGACAAATGGGCAACAAAAGGAAAACTCAACAACATGTGACAGAAAAGTAGTGCGGTTTAACCTTTCCCCCTCCTCCTCCCATCCTTCCTTCCTGGACAGTGCCTCCGGTATCTCAGTCTAAGCGAGAATTAATTCCCTTTGTAGCTGAGGTGACCTTGATCTTTGCCTCCTTCTTCTTGCATCCCTCGAGCTCTGGGATTTCAGCTCCAGTCTCCATCCCCAGTTTGTTGTTGTTGTTAACACTGCTGTGGTGAAGCACGCGCTAGGCAAGCACCCTACCACCTGAGCTACATCCCCAGACCTGTAATTTAACTCCTCCACAAGAACAACTTCCACAGACAGGTTATTGGAGCAGTCTTTCATAGCTGAGGACAGAAACAAAATGAAAGAAAGGTAAGACCCACTCCACTCAGTCTCCAGCCTCAGCTTCACCCCTTCTTTATGTGGCCCCTGATAAGTGGTAGGTGTCAGGAGTCAAAGGAGGCAACCAAAGTACCTGGCCTCTCTTGGTTTCAACAAAGGAAAACAAGGCTGGCCGGTGTCTATGTAGATCCGAGAGCCCTGGTAGCAGCAGTTAAAGCCGCAATGTCGATTAGAGACATATTTGCTTTAGACATAGGAAAGTCTACAGAAGACGTTCCCGTGTGGAAACGGGGAAGCCATGTTCCAGGCCAAAGGCCCAGCAGCTGCAAAGTTGAGGAACAAACAGCATATGGAGGGATCAGCAGGTCAGGGTTGTAGAGAGTTGTACGGGATATGGAAGGGAAATGGCATGGATGAGTCTAGAAGGGTAGATTTGGACACCATCAGATGAAGGCACGCAGAGGCACATGTGGAGATTCGAGGATCGAAGGCTGTGCAGTCCAGCTTCGCTTCCGGTACTTTGGTACCTGATCAAAGAGGAATGTGGGGGGCCCGAGAACACCGCCTGCCTGGTTTCCGCTCACATCAGCACTGCGGGCCATTTTCACAGTGTTGCTTCCACACAGTTCCCGCTTCTCCGGAGCACCCCACCTTCTCCCATCAGAAATGAGTTACTCGGCTCTGGAATGGGGTTTTCTTTCCCGATTTCTTGGCATACTATCTCATTCTGCAATCTAATATTTTGAGGTCCAAGGGCTTGTGCTTTACATGTGTTGGGATCCTTCTGTTTTAATCCAGTAAACGTTGCTGGTGTCATTCAGGAACATAAGGCATACAGAATGAGGGCCTAGACTTTTCCACGGAGAGGCTGATGGATGCCCTTATGGAGAAGGAAACTGAAGTATACGTGAGTCAAGGCCGAGGGGGACAGGGCCAGGGACGTCAAGAGGGCTCAGTGGGTAAAGATGCATGAAGACAAATTCTGGGAGTTCAATCTCTAGGATGCACAGGAGAGAACCAGCTCCTTTGTCCTCTGACCCACACACGCACACGCGCACACACACACACACACACACACACACACACATTAAAAATGATTTTTAGAAAGAAAGGAAGGAAGAAAAGGAAAGACAAGACAAAGGGCTGAGGATTGTAGCTGGTTCAGGAGATACAGAAAAGGTGGTTTGAAGCTACCGTTTTAATTGAGCACCTACTACACGCCATGTTCTACTGTTGACATAGAGTAGGGTGGAGAGTGTGGCTCAATGGGAGAGCACTTACCCTGAGCAGGTGATCCTCTTTGTCCAACCTCTAGCATTGTGAAACAAACAAGAAGCAAACACCGTCTAATCCAGAGTCTCAAGAAGACCAAAAAAAAAAAAAAAAACCAAAAAAACAAAAAAACAAAAAAAATCCCTGCTAAATTGCCAATTAAACCCAAACAGAAACAGGAGGTGGCATGAGAGCTCACACCTGGAGGCAAATGCAGACACTGAGACAAAGCAGTGGAGATTTACAGTGTGGGGTGTTGGAGGGGGACAGAGACACGGGTGGGGAGCAGTGTCCTGAAGACAGGCTGTAAGTTTACTAGCACACAGAGAGGAAGTGTGGCATGCTCAGAAACCTGAGAAACACTCTCATGCGACTGGAATACACAAAGGAGGAGAAGCGGCTAAAGGAAGAGGAGTCTGCCAGAAAAAAAAAAAATGGATGACTCCTGCTTGTCTCAGTTGCAAAAATGTATCCTAAGGGGTGGGGGGAGCTCTTGAGATATAGAATCCCGTCAGTAGTGGTAGAACTGGTTGGAAAGGGTGTGGCCATGAGTCTTTAAAGAGCTAGAATAGAGATGGGGAGAAGCCAAGGATGGACCTGATGATTTAATCTCGACTACTCTGGTAGATGGTATTGGCGTTAACCAAAACGAGCAGGGGAGAGGGCGGCTCTGCAGGCGAAATGTGATGAGTCCGATTTTGAGCCCCGAGATTTAACATAAGCAAAATATTTGAGGGGAGATTTCCAGTGCTCTGGAAGCCCAAAACCTGATAGAAAAGAATCTGCTGCAACATCAGGATTAGGATGCCAAGAGCAAGGGGCTCAGATCTCTTCCAGGGTTTGCGGCTTGAAAAGAGGAAGGCAGAGGACGAGCAGACCCCCAAGGAATAGCGGCAACTAGAGTGTCTGGTGGGAAGTGAGCAGGGTGGCGTGGGGCAGCAAGAGAAAGCAGAGGGGAGAGCAAAGGAGGCTGGGAAGTAAGAGAGGAAGGAGGCCTGTCGGGGATGGGAGGTGCTGTTGAAGGATCAGTTGACCTTCACAGAGCCCATCAAACGCAGCACAGCGAGTCCACGCTCATGACCACTCACTCAGTGACCTTGGATGGCCTGTCAATTGCACGCTAAGCTCTTGTATAAATCAGAGCGTTTGTGTGCAACTTAGACAGCAGTCAAATGTTAGCCATTATTATTCAGAGGCACGGAAGGGTTATTTTGGAACTTTGAGGGGAGACAGTGTTAGGGAAGTGCCAGATTAGAATGGACTTGTTTGTTTGTTTGTTTATTATCAAGACAAGATCTCATTTTCTAGCCCTGGCTGGGTTAGAATTTACAGAGATCATCCTGCCTCTGCCTCTCAAGTGCTGGGGCTAAATATGTCTGCCACCATGATCAGCCTGTTGGTATTGTTGGTGGTGGTGGTGATGGTGGTGGTGGTGGTGGTGGTGGTGGTGGTGGTGTGTGTGTGTGTGTGTGTGTGTGTGTGTGTGTGTGACACATGAGTCCCTGTGTCGGAGGTAGGTGACGTCCTCTATTCTTTCTACCTTCTATAACTTGTGTCTGTCTGCCCCACCCTCCTGGGTAGACACTGGAATCTAAACTCAAGCCGTCATGTTCTGCAACAAGCACTTTTCATACTGAACCATGCCTCTAGCCCAGAGTTTACTTTTCAAGCCAGTGATCGAAGTGAGGTTGAGGGCTTGAGAGAGGCTGTTTAAAAGCAAAGGAGAAGTTCTTGGGAGGAAGAGATGATGGCTTGGTTTTTAGTGGGAATAAAACAGCGGCCTGCCCAGTGTTAGGCACAAAACTAAGAAAACTGAAACTGTGCAGAATGGCAAGAGCATATGTATGTGTGATGGCTCAGAAGAGGCAAAGGCTGTGTGTGTGTGTGTGTGTGTGTGTGTGTGTGTGTGTGTGTGTGTGTATGTGTGTGTATGTGTGTAAAAACAAGTTTCATCAATGAGTGTACCTCAGTGGTAGGACACTTCCCTAACTAATAAGGAAGAACATGTGAATTGTTCCCCTGTGACTATAGGAAAGACATTGGCCATTTTAAAGGATTAGAGTGGATACCCAACTTATTTTTGGAAAATTTGTCATAGCAATATAAAGAAGACGGGATCCTAGAGGGATGAATTGTGTGAGTGATGGGAGAAGAATTTTAATATTGAGCAAAAACAACGCGCATGCAGCCTCTTAGCCTTGGCTAGTGTCTTAGTCAGGGTTCCTATTCCTGCACAAACATCATGACCAAGAAGCAAGTCGGGGAGGAAAGGGTTAATTCAGCTTACACTTCCACATTGCTGTTCATCACCAGAGGAAGTCAGGACTGGAACTCAAGCAGGTCAGGAAGCAGGAGCTGATGCAGAGGCCACAGAGGGATGTCACTTACTGGCTTGCTTCCCCTGGCTTGCTCAGCTTGCTTTCTTATAGAACCCAGGACCACCAGCCAAGGGGCTGCCCTCCCCCCTTTATCACGAGTTGAGAAAATGCCTTACAGCTGGGTCTCATGGAAGCATTTCCTCGAGGGAGGCTCCTTTCTCTG
This sequence comes from Rattus norvegicus, assembly GCF_021556685.1. Taxonomy (NCBI): domain Eukaryota; kingdom Metazoa; phylum Chordata; class Mammalia; order Rodentia; family Muridae; genus Rattus; species Rattus norvegicus. Next base: position 49,161,473 of record NC_141541.1, on the reverse strand, counting down.
TGATAACTCCAGTTTGCATCAAGTTGACACACAAAACCAGCCAGTGCAGCTAGGTAACACCTCAATGACTCTGATTTCTCATCAACAAAATGGGACTATTGGACTCGGAGGCTCTTTTGAGTTACTTTTTATTTTTAAAATACTTTAGGCATCTAATATCAAGTATGTGAGGTGGTATTGGGCGCACAGGAAGCATTTTAATCATCACCCTTCCGTGCTTTCTTGTTTCCCTTTGTTTTCAAGGCAAGTATGAGGGCCGACCGATGGGAACAAAGTACTTAGCCCACAAGAATGCAGGCTGGACTGCCATACACTAGCATCCATATAAACGTCAGGTGACTGCAGCAGCCTGCCTGTAACTCCAGCCCACAGGAGGCAGAGTCGGGGAATCTTGGAAAAAGCTGGCTAGCCAGAGGAGCTGAGCTGATTCTGAGATCAGACAGTATTTCAAATAAAGTAGAAGGCATTCAAGAAAGACACCCAACCACAACCTCTGGTCTTGACACACATGCACACATGTGCCATCACACGTGAGACTGTGAACAGACCCACACAAGCACATGCAAATTGTTTTCCCAAGTTTGCTATACTGGGAGAAAACAACCATCTTGCCTTCCTAGAAAAACTGCCTATGGGAGGTTAAGTATAGCAGCTTTTGACTGCAAATGCCTATAATCCCAGCATGCCGCAGGCTGAGAAGAGGGGCTTTCTGAGTTTCAGGTCGGCCTGGACTACAGCATGAGTTCTAGGCTATCCTAGGCTACAAACCGAGACACTGTCTCAAGTTAGTCCATGCACAACAACAAGCAAAACAATAACAAGGACAAGGTAGGAAATGGATCTCTGGCTTCTCTCTGGTTTGGCAAACTGACACCACATTGTCTCAATGGGAGACCTTTTGTGTTTGGATGTGGGAACAGGCAGAAAAAGAACAGATGACCATGAAACTTTTAGGCATTGACCCACAAAGAATGGGAAAATTTCTTCTCCAACACTTTCATCCTGTATTTCATGATAACTGAGTTTGTTAAACTATTGTGGGTTTTTTGTTTGTTTTGACTCTGAAAATGCTATAATTGGGTGTATTTCTGTAGAGTCAAATGCTCTATATGTCTGACATTTACACACTCACTATTTGCACACTCACTGTTTGGTTCCATTTTGTCCTGTTCATTCGGTAAATATTGACTGGGCGTCTGCTCCGTGCCTGGCGTCGGCAGTGCCCAGAAGGGCAATACCCAGCTTCTCACTCAGAATGCTCCTGTGATTGACAGCACAGCCTGTCCTTTGCTGGAGCCCTAAAGACATAATTTTAGTAGATTATACCCAAGTGTTATAGGAGTGACCAACTGGCCTTAAAGCAGATTGGGTGGCCACAAGGAAAAAAAAAAAGGAACCGAGAATATGGCATTTGGATCTCTGAATGGGAGCGGATTTTTCTCAGGTAAGGTGAAACAGATGGGTTTTCATCTGGTACTCAGAAGAGAAAGCACACACTTGAAAAAGTCTGGCTGGGCTGGCAAGATGGCTCAGTGGTTAAAAGGCTTGCTGACAAGGACCTGCGTTTGTTTCCCAGAACCCACATGGTGGAAGGCATGGGACCCAGCTCCCACAAATTGTCGTGTGTCCTCCACGTGAGCACTGTACTTGCAAATGCACACACACCCCCACATACACACACACACCCCAAAAGTAAAAATAAACAAATAATAAGGCAACAAAACTAGACAGCTCTGAGCAGGGTAAGCCACTCACGACTGCAGTGTTTGGACAGGACACCAGCAGCTGCTTACTAGGAACAGTGTATGTCCCCTCAGTACCCACCAGGGTTGGGACCCAGGATGCCAAGGATGCTCACGTCCTTTATGTACAGTTTCATGTTTGCTTGTCACCAGCACCCACCCTTCCATATACTTCAGTCTTTGCTCTTGGTTACTTGTAATGCCTGATACAGTGTAACTATGATGTGTCCATTTATGGCTGCTGCAGGCTCCTCCTACCAAGTAGGTCCTCCAGGGTAAATAGCTGTCAGGCCTGGTACCAGGTGCATTTACCTGCTGAGCCATCACTCCTAGCCCCAAAGTCTCTATTTCTGTCACACACACACACACACACACACACACACACACACACACACACACACTTCAGATTGGCATTACCCAACAGCTGATTTAAAGGCTGTGAGATCACGAGTCAGATTCCGTAGGGACACACACAGAGTAAAGTCCCTATTTCCCTGACTTCTGTGCTCTGTGTTTTCTCTTACATCGGATTATGAAATTCTCTGTTTGCTGTTTGACCCTCATCCTAATATTGCAAGTGATATTTCAACCAGCACAAGTAAACCGGAACAGAGAGACAGTCCTATGAGCAAGGCTTGGCCATGCTGTTTACTAATGTGTGCACTTCGGCATGGTGGGTGTAAAGTTCCCCTTGTCGGCTTCATTTCAAACCCTTTTACTGGACCCAGTTCCCAGAGTGGTTATTCATACTAAAGGATCCATGGACTGTGCTAAATACCGAAAACGTAGTATCTTCTGGTAGCAAGCTGACCTTTTAGGATTAGGAGGCCCGGGGGGCCCTCCCTCACTTGTCAGACAGTACAGACCCACAAGCAACAAGTGGCCACTCCCTTTCCCTCTCCTAAGGCTCCACAGTCATGAACTCCCTGAACTTGGGTGGCCTGGCAGCTTCAGAATCAGCAGCCCCATCCAACCCTTCCTCTCTTCCTCCCGTGGGTTTTGCTTCCAGCCTTGAGCAAGTCCTTGGGCTTCATCCCACCTCAGCAGGTCAGCTCCCCAGGGGCGGCTCTCCCACACTCAGCAGGAACTCAGCCTACCACCTGGCACAAGCCAAGACGCAGACCGGCTAGTTCAGTGGTGGAGTCAGATCCCGATGTCCCTGTCCCCACCTCCCCATGAACATAGCACAGCAAACAGATGGTCTCTGAGGTCATCCCAGGCATCTGCTTCCCTGGTAGACTCTTGCTCACTTGTCAGACAGCATGACATCACCAGCCACAGTGTGACCTCAGGGAATGCTGCAGCCTTGGAAGACTCAGGAGGGGCTTGGCAAAAAGGAGCAGGACTGGGGAAAAGAAGGAGAGATTAGGACGATGTTCCAGACAGAATGAGCAAGACAAGCCAAAGAGAAGAGCAAGAGTCTCTCTGTGCCCCACCCTGAAGGTCTCCAGGAAAGGAAATTCCAGGTCTTCCCCTGAGTGCAGCCCATCCTCTTGCCTGTGGTCTTTGCTGCTCTTCTCTATAGGGCCCAGCTGTTCAGAATGCTAGATCTAAAGTGAAAAGGGCTGTGAATGACGTCACGTAGAGTCTGGTCTGGTCCTTCTCTCCTGTTCCGTCTTATCTCCTTCCTTCATGCATGGTGTCACTGGATCTAGTCTCCTAGGCTGGCCTGGAGGCTGCCTCAGACATCTCACTCCACCCTCCAGCACCCCTTTGTAGGGAAAACAGCAGAAGGCCTCTGCTCAGTTCAGAGGATGGAGGTCCAAGTCCTTTACTGGGCTGCTGCTGAGGAAAATGGTTTTCATCATTTCTTTTCTCAGAAAGAGAGACAGGGAGGGCTAGCGGTTCTGGTCCAGTGCTTGCCCAGAACACACAGAGGTAGGGCTCCGTCCCTAGAACCATTGAAGTGTGATCAATGGAGCCAGCCTGGAATCCCAGCACTCAGAAAGGCAGGGGAATAAGAAGTTCAAGGTCTTCTTTGGCTACGGGGGAAGTTTGTGGCCGGACTGGGCTATATTTGTTCTGTATGAGGAGAGAGGGAGGGAGGGAGGAAGGGAGAGAGAGAGAGAGAGAGAGAGAGAGTCATTTGCCTATATAAATGTTATTTTCCTATGACTTTTCATGCTTGTGTGTGTGTGTGTGTGTGAGAGAGAGAGGGGGGGGGGAGAGGAGAGAGAGAGAGCGGAGAAAGAGAGAGAATAACCAAGCAAGTGAGTGCAGTATAGTACATGCATAGTCCATATAGTCCATGCTATGAGGCATGGTGGAGCAGTTCCCTCTTCTTGCTCAGACCTGGAGGTTTAGTCCCATCTAAACCCTTTTCTTTCATTCAGAACCAAGGCAGCATCAGGCATGATAGCTCACACCTCTAGTCCCAGCACCATGGAAGCAGAGACAGGAAGATCTCTTGAGTTCAAGGCTAGCCTGGTCTACAGAGGAGCTCCAGGACAGCCAGGGCTACACAGAGAAACCCTGTCTCCAAAAAAAACAAAACAAAAAAAAAAAAAAAAAAAAAGACAGACCAGGATGGGAGACTTGAGTTGTGACTGTCGGACAGTGGAGAGTTGGGTGACCAAAGTCTGTTTTGAGACCTTGGAAACAAGGAACTTAATCTCTGCTCTCAGTTCCTCATCTGTGAAATGGGCATATGATAATCTCCCATATGATCTTGTCTCGAAGATTAAAGATTCACAAGAGGCAGACACTGTGACTTGGGTGGCTACTTAGGTGAGCTGTTAGGAACCTTCCCAGCCAGGGCGATCCTGTGTGGGACCTGGGCAGAGTCCTGACTTTATACAGCTCAGCTCTCCTGCCTGTGAAGGAAGTAAGATATGGTATCCTTCAGAGTCTAGCCTTGCACCTGGACGCTTCTGAGCCACTCTTCACCAGCAGCCACTGCTCCGCTCAGGTTTCCTGTTTTGAAACAGAAGAAAAATGTGGGTACTGCCACTTTAACAACTGAGCCTAGGCGTGCGGGGGTGTGGATGTGTGAATCTGTGCTGTGTGCACACATGAATGTTTATGTAGGGCTGTGAGCTTGAGTGTGTGCGTGTGTGCGTGCGTGTGTGTGTGTGAGAGAGAGAGAGAGAGTGTGTGTGTGTGTGTGAGAGAGAGAGAGAGAGAAAGAGTGTGTGTGTGTGAGAGAGAGAGAGAGTGTGTGTGTGTGTGTGTTCACATGTACATGTGGGTGAATGCATACCAGTGTGTGCAGCTGAGCATGTATATTAGTGTGAGCTTCTCGTGTAGCACTGTGCTTATTTGAATATGCATGACTGTGTGTGAATGCATATGTGTGACAGTGCCTCCGTGTATGAGTGCTGTGTGCCGGGAATTATGTAATGGAGTGTGCTTGGCTCAGGGCCTGGACACAGCACTCCACAAACTGAGCTGAATCCCTGTGTGTGGCTACATTAGTAGCTATGTGTCCTGTGAATGCAATCCCTTGTGCTTGTGTGTGTTTTGTGTGCGTCTCCTATGACAGTGGGCCGGTCAGATGTGTTAGTTACTGTCCTGCTCAGCCCAAAGAAGGCTAACTGAGGCCCCTATTGGAGCAGCTAGACCAGCTGTGGGGGGTGGTTATAGCAGTCGGCCTTCCCAGGGGCATTCCTGCCCAGCGGTCTAAAAGCTCACTTCTCAGCCTGCCCAAGGTCTTTGTTTTCCTAACTTGGAAACAGAAAATTTCCTACCACTTTAGAAAGGAGTTAGGAGTAAGATCACCATATAGAATAGATTCCAAGCCTGCTAGCTTGAAGGTCTAGGTCATTTCTTTATCCCTGATATGTAACAATTCCTGGCAGGGAACAGGTCTCGCCATTCAGTCAGCAAGTGTCTACCTGCCTGTTAACTGTGTACCCTAGGCTGATCAAGGCCCTTGGGATTCAAGGGATATCGTGACATAATATGACATAGCATGACAAAATCCTTGACCTCAGATAGTTTACTGTCAGGGAAGACAACCCCAATCCCATCCATCCATCTATCCATCCATGCATACATACATACACACATACATACATACATACATACATACATACATACATACATGTATATCTGAAAATGTGTCAGATACAGTTATTTCTGGGTAACAGTGGGGTCATTTAGGGCTTTTTCCAGAACTATCTAGATGAGACTAGACTTTTTCTGGTTATCAATAGAGGTCATATCTTTTCTTCATTTAAAAAAGTAATAGTGTCCACGGGCTTTTAAAAAAATCTATATTTATTAATTTACTTGGGATGAGCATGTGCTTGTGTGGAGATCAGAGGCTAGCCCTTGGGAGTTGACTGCCTCCTTCTACCCTGAGAGTCCTGGAGACCCAACTCGGCTACTGAAGTTTGTTGGCATCTGTGCTCACTGGGCCATCTCACCAACCAGCACAGGCTTTTGAGAACAAAGACTTTCCCTTATTGAGGAAACACAGTCATCTCTCTCCTTCTCAGTGTTCCTTTACCCCTTGTTGGTGGCCTGGAGGTATCTAGCACCTTCGTTCCCACCTCTCTTCCCACTTATGGCTCTGCTCTCTTCTTGTCTCGGTGACAACATTCCACAGACTCGTCCAAGCTCAGCTCAGGTCTTTCCCTGTCTGTGGGGAGAGTTAATCTTTCCACCCTGCCTCATTTGAAGTGACAGGGGCATAGGCATTCAAGGGTCAGGATTATATCCTTTGAGCTCAACTGAGCTCCTGGACTCTGGTCTCTTGCTGAATTTGCCCATGCCATGTGCCAAGTCCTTCTTAGACACTCAGTACCCACTGGAAGGCTGGGCGGCTGGAGGATGGACAGACCAGAGCTTTTTCAGAAGTGAGGTTCCAGGCCTAGAATGGCCCTGGCCCCGAGGAGGATCTTTTGATGCTTACAAGAAGGTAAGCAGAGGGTGTCCCTCAGCTTGTGAAGTCAAAACACTGTTGTGGCAGAAGTCACCTGAGCTGGAGGCTGCCTGCCATGTGCTGGGCTGTGTGCCTAGGCTTGGACCTCCTCCCTGGGGAAATCTCAGCGTCAGGAGAGGAGTGTTCCCAATGCCGTGTGACAGTGGATTTGGAAGGAAGAGACTGAGCTGGGGCTTCGAGGGCTAACGGAAGAATTCTGTGAGGTGTCGGGTTAAAAGGGTTCATTCCTTCCATTCTTTTAAAAGGTTTTAATATTTTTAATTCTGCGTGCGGTTTGTGTGTGCACATGTGTGCATGTGCGGAGGTCAGAAGACAACTTGTGGGAGTTGGTTCTCTCCCTTTTCCGTGTGGTTTCCAGGGACTGCACTTGGGTCCTCAGGCATAAGCAGCAAGCATGTTTACCCTCTGAGTAATGGCACACACCCGTCAGCTCCACCATCCCTGTTTTATGCATTTTCAGGGCATCCGCTGTGTGCTCCATTAGAAGACAAAGCTGAGATAAGACACAGAACCTTATCCCGAAGGTCCTGTGGGGGGGATCTAGATAAGGAGCTTGTGGGAGTTGTCCTGAGATTCGAGATTCAGAAAGGACAGTTCTGGAAGGTTTTGTGCCACTGATTAGGCTCAGCTTTAGCTTGGTCTTAAAATTGTCCTTGAATTCCAGGAGGTAGATGGCGGTGAGGGTGGGAGTATGAACAGCCCCAGTAGAAGAGCAAAATTTCTGGGACCCCCCCACCCAGAACTGCAGGGCACACCTGGGCGGTGCAGAGGCTTCCAAGGCTGCCTGTTAGCAGGGAGTGGGAGAGGCAAGCAGGGATGTGGAAGCTCTGAAGGATTTTAAGGAGGACAATGGCTTGGTCCAAGGTAATTTTATCAAAGGGAGATCTGGGCATTGGGGACTGCGAAGGAGGTTAAAGCAGCAGCTGAGAGGTTCCTGAGGCTGCCCGAGCAAGGACACACACACACACACACACACACACACACACACACACACACACACACACCGGGGTCGAAATGAACCAATAAGTAAGTGTGTGGATTCAGAGCGAGCAGAGCAGAGTGACCTGTTGGCAGCCGTGGATGCCTGGAGTGTTGTTCTCTTTACTGTGAGAACCATGCTGAGACAAGTCAGATAGGAGGAAGGGAAGCCAGGCACGCTGGTGCCCATCTGTGATCTCAGCACTGGGAAAGCTTGGGATGAAGGATAGAGAGTTGAAAGCTGGCCTATGCAGTCTAGCAAGACCTTCGCTCAGAAGACCGAAAATAAATAAATACGGGAAGGGAGAGAAATGCATACCGGAAGAGACAAAAGTTGCCAGTGTCATGGGTCTCGTGTTTTAACTGGTGGCTCTGATACTTTGAACAGTTGTCCATTCTGCTGGTATGACCTCCCCCACCCAGCCAGCCCCATGGGGGCTGTTGAGAAAACAAAACAAGATAACCTATGTTTTAGTCTTTTTATACACAATAGGGTCAGCACCCGTAGTGATATTGGTTGGTTCAGGCTGCTGCAGTTAAAAGATAAAAACCAGCTCTGGGGAGGGCCAGCCAGGGGCCCTGAGGTCATGATGATGTTGGAAAGTTTTCATTATAGAGACACAAAGAAAACTGGTGGAGCTGTTCAGCCTGGACAGAACAAAAGAATATCTCTCCGGCTGAGGATTTGCAGCTGAGGACACACTTCTACCATCAGAACCCCTCAGTTCAAACCCTGCGTCTGCAGCTTAAGATTCACAGACTGCCTGTGCACATACAGTTTACCCCCTGAGCCTCAGTTTCCTCATTTGTGCAATGGGGATGATGATGATGGGCTAGTGCACACCCTCTAGCATAACCACGGCCTAACTGTCGAAGGGATTCCATGACACCAAGCAAGTAAGGGGGACAGAATAGTCTGTGACACTGTGGGAATGACAGCCTCGGCTGCAAAATGGAGAGCTTGGAGATCTGCTGCAGGCTTTCAGAGATGCAGCGACAGAAGAAAAAAAAAGTAGAGCTCCCTCACACAGTGGCTCAAAACAAAATGAACAGAAACTTTCTTCTTTCCTGTTGTCGGTGAAGGTGGAGAGTGACCTGTTACTTAGCCTCCTTTCTTCTCCTGGGCCAAATCATCTGTCCGTGCAAGTTAGCGTGGAGCTCCAATTAACATGTTTAACTTCTCCTTCGGTCTTTGAATACTTCCGTTCCCTTCCTAAAATTGATTTTGAACCCAGAACAAGAAAGCATTATTTTGTCAAAGGTCAGTCAAAGGACCAGAGGGATGTGACTCGCCAAGAGTGGCTCCGAATTGTTTGCCAGTACCTGGCCCTGTTGCACGCATGAATGCTTTAAGCTGACTTGCCCTTAAGCCTCTTGGTTCTCCTAAAACACGTGCTAGGGAGGTAGGGGTGTGTGGAACGTAGGAGAGTCCTCAACGTTGGCTGTGTTTACATGGAGAACATCTTTATGGCTGCCCTCTGTCATCTGAGATGACACAATATTCTCTTTGTCTGAGCGGTCCCTATACTCTCTGTGCCCTAGACCACACAGGACAGGATGGTTCTTGCCATTGTGAGAGGAAGAGCTGTCTGCTGACACATTCTCAGGTTGGCTCCCTTGGGGCTCTTGGTGCCATCAGAACCCCTCCCCGGGGAAGCAGCTGATTCATGTACCACACACACACACACACACACACACACACACACACACACACACACACACGTCTCCAGTTGGACTCTAATTTGTGAGGTTGGCAGCCTGGAATGTAGTCATTGCAAATGATACTAATCTCCCAGCTGAATCGCAGAGTGGAGCCGCCTCTGTGGCTGCCATAATTGTGTGTGGCTGATAATTACTGCTATAGGAAGGCACTCCGTGTATTGGCAGCACTCGCCTAGAAAGATAATCACAGTTATTTGCATCGAGATTTGCGTGGAGCTTCTAGAATATGAACACGAGACGTTCACTGGGTGCCCATGCACACCAGGTGCAGTGTGAGTAAAGCCCCCACCAGCACTCTGTGTTATTACATCCTGGGCGGTCAATGGGCAACCATGTGCTAGCTGTGTTGTCAGAAGTGCCCAAAGGCTCCCCAATACTAAGAGGTGCATTTATTCAAACTCAGCTCCCCATGTTCGACCACTTCCCTCACTAGGAGAGTTTGTGAGGATATAATTATTTATTTTTTTTGGTTCTTTTTTTCGGAACTGGGGATCGAACCCAGGGCCTTGCGCTTCCTAGGCAAGCGCTCTACCACTGAGCTAAATCCCCAACCCCGAGGATATAATTATTATTCCACTCTTTTTGAATGGGTGGGGCTAGAGGTGGGGGCAGTGTCTCACTACTCATGTGGCCCAGACCACATGATTTTACTTTAATTGGTGAGATCTCAGTGTCCAAAAGTTTCCTTGAACCTCTGGTAAATATCAGTCTTGGCCTGAAGTTCCGGGCTCTGAATTTAGTGCGCTTGCTAATAGAGACCAGTGTCTGAAAGACAAAGTCTGTCCACCTAAAGAAGGATCAGCAGTGCTGGTAGTTGATGAGCCCCGATGGAAGATGCCAGTCTTCCTTTCTCCTTTTGCCGTATCTATCAGGCTGACTGGGCATTCTACTCACATATATGATGCGCCCTCAATTATACCCCAGAATTGCACACTTTTAATTTAAACTCTCAACACTGCTAAGACCTCCACTCAGCCAGTGCTATGTGTGCGAAGGGCACTTTTATTTGGATAGCACCATCCCTCAGGTCAGGGACTAAATCCACCCATCCTTCGGCAACACAGCCAGTGAGAAACCATTCTTCTCTGAGGCATCTTGTGAACCGAGTCTGGGGAAGCTGAGAGCCCAGACTCTGCTCAATTCTCCTGGAAGGTACCAGCTTGATTCTGCCTTGCTAGAATGTTGGCTCTCAGCAGAACTGTGAGACTCTAGGGAGTTTTGGGAGGAGGGGGATGCTTCTTCACTTGAGTTTTCAGATTCTCACCCAAGCTCTTGTGTCAACCTCCCTGCTCGTTGAACATACACACCCTCGATCCGTCAGTAAGACTCACATGCTCACCCCTCTGTACCCTCTTAGGAAGTGGAGTAACGTTAGGGTTGGAAATCTTAGGGGTGTGCTGGTTACATTTCTGCTGTTGAGGTAGAGGACCCTGACAGAACACTGATAAAAGAGAAAGGTTTATTCCGCTTACAATTCTAGGTGGCAGTCCTGTGTAATGGCGAGGTTAAGGCAAGAACTTAAAACAGCTAGTCACATCACTTCTACCTACAGTCGGGAACGGGGAGAAATAAAGGGATGCGTTCCTGGTGCTCAGCTAACTTTCTCTACTCTTAACAACCCAGGACTAAAACCATCGGATGGTCCTGCCCACTTTCAGGGTAAACATTCCCATATCCACTAAAGCACCCAGGACAGCCCACCAGTCCCTCCCCACCCCCCAAACATGTCCACAGGCCAATCTGGTATAACCAATCCCTCACTGAGATTCACTTCTAGGATGCTTCTTGGTTGTGTCAAGCTGGGAACTGGTTTTACACAAATATCACTGAGGAAGATACACTGGCACCAAGAGTGCGTGTGTGTGTGTGTGTGTGTGTGTGTGTGTGTGTGTGTGTGTGTGTGTATGTGAGAGAGAGAGAGAGAGAGAGGAGAGAGAGAGAGAGAGAGAGAGAGAGAGAGAGAGAGAGAGAGAGAGAGAGACTGACTATGTAGGCTTAAAGGAATGTCAGCATTTGAATGGCTGCAAATGAACACCTAAAGGCCGGAGTTCTATATGGGAAGACTGGGTTTGCAGTCACATGGTTGTCCCTGTTCCCTGCCTTTTCCTGTTTGGTGCTTGGTCAAAAGCGGAGAAGTTTAAAGTCGTGCCTGGCAATGGTTTTTCTCCACTAAGTTAGATACCGTATCTCTCTATGGATAAGACAGCTCAGTCCCCAAAAGCAAACTCTAAACTCTTGCACCGAGAAGCACCGTCCCTCCACGTCTTCCAGTCTTCCTGGAAGCAGCCTGAGTTTGCTCCGGCAGCCCCAGTGAGGTGTACCCAGCCCCTCTGGCAAGCCTTTAGAATTAACCCACGGGCTGGCTCCAGGCTGAGATCAGCTGTGGCTGGTCTTGGAGGTGTTTCCAGCCTAACCGTGTTCGGCTTCAGGGCCACCAACAAGACCCACCTCCTGGCTCCAGCCTGCCCTATAATTAGGTGTTTTGATTGGATGATTTGCTTATACTCTGCCAAAGCTGTTGTGCTGTCTGGGGCCTCACAAAGTCAGTGCTGCTGCCTGGCTGGCTGCAGCCTTGCTCTACCGAAGGCGGTGTTCATTGTGAGGAGGAAGGAGCGGAAACTCCACACACTGAACTCCAGTGGCAGCTGATTGTCTTCCAGGGAGCCGTGGCTGCTAATGGTGCTCCCGGTCTCTCTCTCTTAACAAAATGCCTTTGTTAAGCCACTGGCCTCCACCTTAGATCCATCACTGCTACACCTCATCCTCGATCCATCACCGTCTCCAAATGAGAAGAGCCCCTAGAGAAACAGTAGGGCTTTTGAGCTCCTCTGTGGTGCTGGGAATAGAACCCAGGATGTCACACCTGCTAGACAAGAACTCTACCTCTCAGCCCATCTCCCAATCTGGTCATAGAGGTCTGACCCAGAGTGACACTGATGACCACATCAGAAACAGCTAGGTGTCTAAATTAAAGCCCCGAGTAACTGAAACTTTACACTGCTTTGTTTGGGCTGGGATTATATCAACTTACAAAATTTTTTAAATGGAGAAGTGAACTATTACAACTTAACGAATACAGACGTTTGAAATATTTATACTAAGAAAGAATCAACAGAAGCAAATCTATATAATCCACCTGAACAAGCTGCTTTTCCTAACCCACTTTTCTCTCTGATATACCTTATTACCACCACCAACAACAACACTACCACCCATGCCACTTTTTTGGCCAACCTATAAAACCAGTCACCCTCTCCCATCCCTAAAATCCCTATTTATTGAGGAGCTGAAGAGCGTTGTCCCAGTATTTGCCCACTGCCTGATGACGGTCTTCCTGGTGTACTATACCATGACGGAGGACATTAGATCATAGAACCAGTGTGCCAGCTGAAGTCTTGTTCTCTTTGTGTAAAGCCAAAGATACCATTATGGGGACCTCACCCCCTTGACATCAGCTAATCCTAATCACTTCTCAAAGAACCTATGTCCAAACGCAAATGTGAGAATCAGATCTCATGCACACAGACTCTTGCAGGACAGGCTCCAAGCCATAGCAGATAAAAACTCCTCTCTTAAGAGTTGGTCAGCATCGCTAAGGAGAAAGAGACACATGAAACAACCAGAGAACAAACCCAGAAGGGAGAGCGTATTCTCATGTCAGATAAGGTGGCATAAGAATGCCAGGGTGAGAGCTAGAGAGATGGCTCAGCTCTTCAGAGCACTGGCTGCTCTTCCAAAGGACCTGGGTTCAATTCCCAGCACCCACGTGGCAGCTTACAACCTTTTGTGGCTCCAGTTCCAGGTGATCCAACCCCTTCTTTAGGTTTCCTTGGGCACAGCATATACATTGTACATAGACATATGTGCAGGAAAAACACCCATGCACATAAAACTAAAACTTAAAAACGTCATGGTGATTGGGACAGAAGTGATAGGCAGGGTGAAGTCACTGGGAGAGGTTTGGTGTGGAGGGTTAGGAGGGGAGCAGGCTGGACCAAGTAGGAGTAGAAATCAGAACCGGCCTTTCTCACTTCAGCAGAGTCCTGCCTGATCGTCTGATATAGGGGCTCCCTGGTCAGATGGGCACAGAATAAATTATCTTATTTCATGTCTATGAGTATTTTACCTGCATGTAGGTATGTGTGCCACGTGTGTACCTGACACTCGAGATCAGAAGAAGACATGAGATCACTTGGAACTTTCTAGCTGTGATGGCCGTGAGTGCCTATGCGGTGTTGAGACTTGAACCCAGGTCCTGTGCAAAACCATAAGTGCTCTAAGCCATTGAGCCATCTCTCTAGCCCCCAAACTTCTTGATAAGCTAAGCCTGGCACCATGTTTCTCCAAAGAATCGCTCTCGTCTCAGTGTTTTCTGTGGTCTTTACACTGAGCATGAAACAGTACCTTTAGCTCTCTCCGCCATGTGTATTAATTAATCATTCGCCAATCAAAGGTATTAAAAATGTGTGTCTGAACTAAGTATGCAAAAAAAAATTTCTTGACATTCTCTACATGATAAGAATATAGTAATTATACATTGCATTTGACCTTACTGGTATTAGAGATCGTTTCAAGTATTTGGGAGCCAAGGCTACATAGAAAGACCTTGTCTCAAAATAGCAAAAAAAAATTTAAAAAAATAAATAAATACAGGGAGGACGTGTCATCGTGCCATTTTCTATAAGAGACCTCTGCATCTTTTTTAATGTCTATGTACTGGGTGTGGGAATGGGGTCCCTGAACTAATCCTCTGAGGATACCAATGGAATGAAGTCTTTGGGGGGCGGGTTGGGTGTAACCAATTGGGTTGCTTCTCAGAAAGCAACCGGAAGGTCAGAGCATGTCACGTGACTCACAGAGACTATATGGTCCCTTCTACAGTGAAGGGCCAGAGCAAGGCCAATGGCTGCCACCCATGAGGAAGGGGCTAGAGTTTGGTGTGACTGCTTTATCTAGCGCTCAGTATTGTGAGCATGACTCTCGATTCGGTATCTGGCACCGGTTTCCAGTGAGGATTCATCACGCACCCTCCTTCCCTGCAACCGATACCCCTGTTTTATCTACTCATTTCAGCTAAAGGTGAAGGAAACCACAGCCCCACTTCCTCCCCTTGTTGGTAAAAGAGACTCCACGGCTCAGAAAAACACAGAAGCTACTAGAACTTGGGAAGGGCCCGAGACCCTCATTTCCTATAGGCTCCAGAAGGGAGGAGGACATGCCAAAGGTCACATAATGGTGGCTGTACCCCACCTACACAGGAGCTCATCAAAAAGATGGGGGGAAGGACGCAGGGTACTGCTGATGCAGATCCTCAAGTCTGAGGTCACTGAGTATGCTGTGCCTTGACTTCCCTTGACCTTGAAGATGTGTCAACACACACACACACACACACCCCTTCCCGCTCTGCAATGATGGTATCCAGTTCTGGGAGGGCATCTCTGAAGCCACAGTTAGCTCCCAGCGACGTTAATGAAAGTTAATACCCGCTGTCAGCCTCAAACCACACACCGCCATGATTCCTAATACTTTAGCTGGAGGACTGCAGTCATTCTGTCCCCTCTCGACTTCTCCTTGTCCCACCTGATCCAAGGAACAAGACTGATGACTCAGAGAGCAGTCAGGCTTTTGACTTGTCACCTGTTGTGGGACGGACCTAAACACAGAAAGATTTTGTAAAGGAAAGTGAAAATTGGGTTTTTTAAAGTGGAGGGGCAATGAAGGAGGGGGTGCTGGCAAGAAAGAAAACTGCACAGACAAGCACACCCCCTCACCAAAGAGGTTCCAGCCCGGACCTGGTTATCTCTCCCTCCCACTCCACCGGGGATGCTCTATCAGTGAAAAAGGAAGTAAAGCAGGGGAAGTGACTCATTTAGGATCCTTCTATAACCCACCGCCCCTCCTCCTCCCACCCCCACCCCCACCCTCAGACAGAAGAGTATTTTGTCAACTCAGACTCAAGGTCCTATCTGTGTAAGCCTGGTTGGATTACATTCAGGAGAGAGAGAGGGGGCTTAGGGAGGGAGGGAGAGAGAGGAATGAACAAGCTGGTAGAGCCATAGACCTTGGGTTTGCCTCTGCTTCCCTTCTGGTACTCATAGGGCTGATATAACTGTGAGAACTCCAGGGGCCTTGTATCCAAACACCATGGTTGGTTTTATCACAGAGGATGCTGGACATAGGCGTTCTGGTGTAATTCATGAGCTGGTTAAGGAGGAAGAATGATTAAGTTAGGACAGAAGGAATCGGGCCCATGTAGGCATAAGTAATATCACATGTTGGCCTGACAGGAATCAAGGCTGACCACATTTGGGGACAGCATTTGAATGTAGCAATCAGAAAAGGCCATGGGGAAATTTCTTGAGAGCATCTGACCTTGAAGTACATGCAGAGCCACCCAGAGCTAAGTCAGACCACCCCCCACCCCTTCCTCCTCCAAAAACAGAAGACCACATTTTGGTTGGAGAGCCAGTGGCTAGCTGAAACTTCCCACGAGTAAGCTAACATTCTGTCTCTGTCTCTGTCCCTCTCCCTCTCCCTCTCCCCCTCCCCCCCCCTGTTTCCTTATCTTTCCTTATTTTTTTTAACCTTACCCAGACATAGTGGTAGTCCCATACTTGTACTCCCAGCACTTGAGGCAGGAGAATTGCTAGATTGAGGCCAGCCTTGGCTACATAGTAAGACCGTGTCTTTAAAAACAAACCAACAACTATTTTTTATTCATATGAGTACACTGTAGCACTCAGAAGAGGGCATCAGATCCCATTACAGATGGTTGTGAGCCACCATGTGGTTGCTGGGATTTGAACTCAGGATCTCAGGAAGAGCAGTCAGTGCTCTTAACCACTGAGCCATCTCTCCAGCCCCAACAACTATTTTTTATAATGGTCAAATGGTTCCCTACTTTTACATTTTGTTTTTTTTTTTCAATTAATTATTTAATATGTGTGTGCATGCATTGGTGTGTGGTATGGTGTGTGTGTGTGTATGTGTGTGTGTGTGTGTGTGTGTGATATGTGTACATGTATGTGTGTGTGTATGTGTGCATGTGTGCCGGAGGACAATTTTCAGAAATTGGTTCTCTCTAACCATCATCTGGCTCAAGTGGATCAAACTCAGACTGTCAGTCTTTGCTGCAAGTGCCTTTGCCCACTGAGCCATCTCCCGGCCCTGTTCATTTCTCATGTATCGATTGCCTCAGAGCCCTGCCAAGGGAAGTGACTAGCCTGGTGTAGAAGATCATCCTGCCCTCACAGCCTTCTTCACCGAGACTTTGGGGGATCATGGGAGAGGAAACGGGGCTTGAGGAATCTCAGGACACTTCCTCTGAGTGTCTGGGCTGTGGTTCTCTTCTCCCGCCCACCAAAGGAGGAAGCTGTTCTGTTTCCTCCAACCTCTGCCTTATCCTCTCATCCCCGTACCCACCATTGCCATCAGTACCATGATCCTAAGTCCCAGAGCAGAGCCTGTTTTGAGCTCCTTTCTCTTGTGTCCTCTCATCTTGGATGCTCCCCTCTGTTGTCGAAGGCTATGGTGCCTCACTGTGGAGAGCTGAGGCAGGGCCTGGAGAGCTGGAAAGAGGAAGTTGGACTCTAGGGAGGGCCAAGCTTGAGAAGGAGAACAGAGCCTTAACCTGCATGGCCACACAGCTGGACCAAAGGCAAGCCGAGGGTTCTGCTTCCTCTGCCTCCTGCCAAGGTTGCCACAGTACCTTCCAGCAAGCTAGAGCTTGCCCAGAAGTTCAGAAGGTTGACTAAGTTGGAAGGAAAGCAAGTGGCCCCTTCTACGTGGAAAAGAGACATAGTGTCCCTGTGCTCTCTGCAGGTGGGTTGTGAAGAGACTCGATAGCGTAACTCACCATATTGCTGTGGTGGGTCCTCGAAATACAAGGACTTAGCCTCTGAGACCTGACACATTTTGAGGACACTGTACCCCAAATATCATCTTTTCTTCTCTCCTCTTTGTCCTTGCCCCCCCCCCATTTTTGAGACGTTGTATCTCATCTTGTAGCCCCAGTTGGTCTGGTATTTGATATGTAGTCCAAGCTGGCCTCAACTTTGTGATTCTCCTCTTCAGCACTGGTCTAACAGCCGTGTCCCACCATGCCTGACTCAAATACCAAATTTTAATGTGTGCGCGCACACATATATACTATTGAGTCCTAAAATAAGAACTTAAGTATCTTTGCCCACACATGTATTAGGTATAGTTTAGTGACAGTCTTCATGGATTCTGTACACTACCGAATATGCTATGTGCTATATAGTATTGATCCTAAAATAAGAACTTAAGTATCTTTGTCCACACATGTTATATTGTGTCTGAGAATCTTCACGATGCTATATACTGAACATTTCCCTGGGGAAGTGATTGGACTACAGAGGCAGCACTCTCATGAATGGGGTAAGTGCCTAGTGAAGGAGACTCCAGGGCTAGAGGCATAGCTCAGTTGAAGAGGGCTTGACTAACACGTAGAATCTGATTCTCACACTATAATAGATAGACGGATGCCTACAATGTACTCCCTCACTCCCCTCCATCCACCTAGAAGAGAGCCCACATCACGACCCAGCCAGGCTGGCTCTGAGCTAGGCCTCCAGATTCTAGGCCTCTGTAGCAACAGAACATCAAATTCTGTTGCTGTTGTTCTTGCTGCTGCTGCCGCTGCTACTGCTGGCACTCTTCTTCCTCCTCCTCTCCCCCCTCCTCCTCCTCTTGGCTTTTCTTTCTGTGAGACAGGGGTTCTCTATGTAGCCCTGGGTGTCCTGGGAGCTCACTCCATAGACCAGACCGGGCTCAAACTCAGAAATCTGCCGGTGCTGGGATAAAATATATATATAAACTTCTGTTCTTTATCAGCTGCCTCACTCTGTGGTATACAGTTATTACTGTCTGAACTAGGACAGTCTATATCTATTAAATCTAGATAACCAAAACCATGTGCTGTTAGACAAATGTGCCATGTGGTCTCGGTCCATAATATAAAATTCATAAGTACCTTCCGCTCCCTGATTCTTATTCTACTGAGGCATCGAAAGTAGAGGCTCGTACAGTAGGAGGGCTCTAGAAGCCCAATAGGACAGTAAGATTTTTATTAGGTAATGGAATCTCTCCTGTGTACAAGGCTTCCTTGAGGGCCCCTGACCTGCAGAAATCAACCGTTGGTATGTCTAAAGTACCCTAGGGTTTAAAGTTCCTCGGCCTCTGTGCTCGAGGCCCAAAATGGGGAAGAGGTAGGGGCAGGGGTAGGGGTAGGGGTGTGTACTTAGGCCAAGCAGACAAATGGCTGCCTAGAGAGTTTGGGGGAGCCCTTCTCACTTCCTGGTGGGTTTGGTAAGTCTCCACTTATAAATACCCAATATTTCCATAGAGGGGGAAACGGTAAATCATTTCAAGCAGCCACACCTGGCCTCCCTTAGCAACTCAGCCCTTTTAGAACTTCAGGCCAGTTGAAGTTTCCTAGGATTTGGGCTGCAGAGTGAGCCTTTCAAGCACCCGCCGAGAACCATATTGCCAATGGATTCCCTCCAAGAGAATCCCAAAGTAGGCATAACCTTAATCAGGGAAAACAAGAAGGGACATGGCGGTGGTGGTTGGTCATCTGCGAGACAACACAGAGTCCATGCAGGCTCCTGAGCTTACACCGCTTGCCTACCCTCCACACAAACAAACAGATGTTATAGACGTTAGTTTGCACACACAGGGATTGAGCCTCCAGAGATCTATCTGGCTATGAAGTCCATGTCATTGGGGCTCTGCTCCCTCCTCCTGAGGTACCGAGCTGCCTGTCAACTCTTGGTCTAGAAGAACCCACGTTGAGTTTTAACTGGTGCTAGGAACTGGGGAGACATGTTCCTGATGGGAGTTATTGAAACAGCAGCTTCCTTTAGTTCTAGGATGCACGACCCCCTTTTTCCTGCATTAAAACACTTCACTCTCTCTTCAGTTCATACCAGACAGCAGTGTCCTTCCTTGCCTGTTTTCCTCAGCATTAAAGACTGCGTGTTTTTATTTTCTACTATTCAGCCTTAAAACGCAGCAGCTTCAAACACACCCACTTGTTCTTTCACATCGTCTGTAGGCTGGGGAGTCCAGAACTGTTTGGCTAGGATCTCTGCTTAGCGTCTCTTTTCACAAGGTCTCAGTCAGCTGGCACCAGCCAGGCTGTGTTCTCACCTGGAAACCTGGGCAGAAGCCTTCTCCAAACTGCTTCTGCTGTTGGCAGAATTCACTTCCCTCTGCTTGTGGGACTGAGGAAGGAGCACCAGCCTCTTGGCGGATGTTGGCTGTAAGCCACTTGTAAGTCCTGGAGACCACCTCGAGCCTGCCATGTGCTTCTCTCTGTAGGCAGTTCCTGCGCTGGAGCCAGCAGGAGATTGTGTCTCTTGGAGTCTTCTTCGTGGAATGTAGTGGTAATCCCAGAAGCTGCAGCCTGACGCTGCTGCCACGTTTTGTTGAATAAGGGATGGGATTATGCAAGACAGGGAGCAGCAAAAAAAAAAAAAAATACCTTTAACGTCCTAATGGTGGCCACGTGATTTTACATCATCACCGCCTATATATATATATATATATATATATATATATATATATATATATATATATATATATGTCAGATTCAATGCCAGCTGTTGAAGCTACAGAAAAATAAATAAATAAATGGCCTCTGCTTCAGATAGTTCACAGTAACTGCAAGGGGCTGGGGAAAGATGATTCGTATGTGATTGGAAAGATGGGTACAGGGGATGTGGGTTCCCAGAGAAGTCAGGAAGCTTCCAGGAGATGATAAGCCACAGGTGGAGTGCTCAGGCACGGTCAGGGACCAGTCAAGTAAGCAAAGGTGGATCTCAGCCAATAGGAGAGGCAAGATATGGGGAGCAGACTATGTGAGAGTTGAAGACCGAGGTGCTAGGAGAAGAGGGAGGCCCTGGTTTGGGTTCTGTGTGTTGAAGTTAAGGAGATCATTCATGATGTCGGGGATGGGCTTTACTATAAGGGGAGAGAGTGCATGGGATCCTTTGTGGAAGCAGGGTCTTAATGTGTTGGTCTGCTTTACCCTGGATTCCTACAATACTTCTGAGTTTTGAGCCTCCAATCTTGTTTATAGCATTGCTCACGTGTCTGCCGTACCCCAAGATTGTTTTCTTCCTGGGCTAGCCAGGCTTTGGATGCCAGCTGAGTGAGATTTTGTTGTACCCTGACTCTTTTCTCTGGTCGAACTGGACAGGTAGTTGAGGGTGAAAAGTTTCTCATCTTCCCCAGAGTGTTAGTGGGCAGCACTGAGGTCTCAGGAGCTGTCTTCTCTGTAGAGAGCTCCAAGGTCATAGTAGAAACCCATCCTCCTGGAGGCCTTAGGGACATTCTCCAAATGCAAACTTACTTTTTCACATACTCATGAGTGTGATAACAGGTCATTTGGATTGGTCCTAAATCCTTCTCTGTCTTCCAATTTTTAAGAAAATCATAATGTGAACATATGTACATGTGTGTGCATGTTCCTGTGTGTGTAGATGTTGTGTGGATACATGCACATGTAGGTGCACAAGAATGTGTGTGGAGGCTAGAGACAACCTCAGGAGTCATCCTCCGAAAGACTGTTCATCTCCTTTGAGACAGAGTCTTTTATTGGCCTGAAGCTCACCAATGAGGTTAGACTGAATCTGCCTGTCTTCCTGGCCCCATCTCTGGGATTTCATGCATGCACCACACTTGGCATTTTTATGTGGATTCTGGAGACTGAAGTCACATCCTTGTGCTTGGCAGGTGAGCACTGTATCAACAAGGCCCCTCTATAGCTCTTTAAACTGAAGTTTCTACCATGTGCATATGGGTGGTGCCGTTCATCCCATCAAAAATGGTTTATGAGTTCGATGGATTAGTGGAAGAGATTCCATTCATTCCTAGGTACTGCAAGAAGGACAGCCATTTTTCTAGGGAAGGGTTATGGCTGCTAGCAGGTCAGTCATTGTCTTAGCTGGGGTTTCGATTGCTGTGAAGAGACACCATAACCAAGGCTACTCTTTATTTTTTTTTTTTTTCAGGATAAGGAAAGGGGCGTGTTTATTGTAAAAATAACATCCATGCTTCTGTCTTCTGTGCTCAGATATAATTTCAGAGTAGGCTTGACTTTACCTTAGTTGCTCATCATC